>NC_059379.1:2405000-2475000 GCF_019703515.2 Myxocyprinus asiaticus | reverse complement strand
AGTTCAAATCCAGGGTGTGCTGAGTGACTCCAGCCAGGTCTCCTAAGCAACCAAATTGGCCCGGTTGCTAGGGAGGGTAGAGTCACATGGGGTAACCTCCTTGTGGTCGCTATAAAGTGGTTCTCGCTCTCGGTGGGGCGTGTGGTGAGTTGTGCATGGATGCCGCGGAGAATAGCGTGAAGCCTCCACATGCGCTACGTCTCCGCGGTAACGCGCTCAACAAGCCACGTGATAAGATGCGCGGATTGACGGTCTCAGACGCGGAGGTAGCTGAGATTCGTCCTTGGCCACCCGGATTGAGGCGAGTCAGTACGCCACCACGAGGACTTAGAGCGCATTGGGAATTCCAAATTGGGGAGAGGCTCCAAATTCTTTTTTTTTAATTAATCAACAAAAATAAAATAAAAAGATAATCTCATTACAAAACACACCAACCAAATTCACACCTTGTTTTTTTTATTTATATACTGTATATATATATATATATATATATATATATATATATATACACACACACACACACACACACACACTTTCTTTTTCTATGCTTATATAATAACTGTATTAAAGTGTTAGTACTGTACATTTTAATAACTCTTGCTGGTACATCATGGAAGAATAAGTCTTTATTTCACAAAAACAAAAAAACAAAAAAACAATATTGCAGCAGAGAGAAAGGGCTTGATGGACACCAGGTTTTTACATTTTATTATCCAAAAGTTTGTAACATCGAAAGAAATATTTTTTTTTACTATATTATTATAGTATATTGGGTATAATGTACTGTATATTTTAGGGCGATTTCAGACCTGTAGCTCCTTTGATTTGTTCCGAAACAGGGGCTAAATTTGTTACGATGTTGCATTTTCTTATTGGATCGGTTCGCTATCACAATGCAACATTTCAAAACGGACCAAAACTTTGTCAATTAAAGTCACATGTGAGCAAACTGTCTCCTCATTGGTCAGAATGACGTGTGAACTGTTCCAGGATTTAGCGCATCCATTGATATACCTGTTAAAATGTGTCAACCGTTACAAATTTTCAAATGTTGTTTTTGTCACGCCTATGCAAAACGTCACCGCGTGGTACAGAAGAGTTTGCGCTGCAAATAAACATTTTCCGACACACGGATGGTATGAGCTGTGAAATTTACGTCATGGTTATTTGTGTCCGTCATTAGATGATTTATTATTTATTACCCATCATTATTTTTAACCGTCATTATTTCTGCCTGTTCTCACGATCACAGAGCTCGCTCTTGCACACACATAGACACACAAACAGCAGAGTGAAGCCACGGAAAACATTTTTTAATATGCAAAATAGTTGCTGACGCCGTCCTACCTGTGTTCTGCCGCTATTCGAAAGAAGTGATCGTACTAAAATGACCTCAGGAATTATAAAACAGCTCTTAGGGATATTGTTTGGTGCGTTGGGTCGGATTGCATTCTCACCACAAGCAAAATGCTCCAGGGTTCGTTTGCAATCCAGAGGTGGTCTCGGACCGATTGTTTTAGAGCAGATCCGATTGCGATTGCCGTCTTCATATATGCCTAAACGATCCGAAACTAAGCGAGGAAACGCGCCAGGTTCCAAAACAAATACTCCAAATGAACCAGGGAAGAAAACGCTGAAAAACATTTTCTAAAACTAATCCTCACTTCCACAGTTTCAGCTTAGTTTCATGAGAATTACCCTTTTGTTTTACAAACTCATGGTACTGATGTCACCCTTGATAAATGAACCCTTCATGTTGTTTTCTGTGTGATATTCGTTTTTAAGTCTCCCGTCTCTCTCTGTTACAGACACGCCACGCAGCTGGAATTTCATCAACACACTCTCGTGGGTTCTCAATCTGTTCGGGATCTTCTTCATCCTGGCCGCTCACGAGCATTACTCCATCGACGTCTTCATCGCGTTCTACATCACCACTAGACTCTTCCTCTATTACCACACGCTGGCCAACACACGGGCGTACCAGCAGAGTCGCCGTGCGCGAATCTGGTTCCCCATGTTCTCCTTCTTTGAGTGTAATGTTAATGGACCTGTTCCGAACGAGTACTGCTGGCCGTTCACACGACCCAACTTACTCAAAAGGCTTATTGGCTAACACACACGCACACTCTCGCTTCGCAATGCGATGTTTGTGCTGCTGATTCTGAATACATTCTTGCATTGCCATGATGGACGGCAAAGACTGCATCTAACACACACATTTCTAATTGCTTTCTCTGGTAGGTGTCAGTCTTCTAAAGGGATTTGATTAAAATTTGCCCATTATTGTGGATTTTTGGCTTATTTTTCCACTGTGGAAACAGACTGATAATCACACGACATTTCATTCGGGTTTTAAGACTCTATTTTTTAGCCAGAAACTGGAACTGTGAAAGTCTTGCTTTTTTTTCTTTTTTTTTCTGTGGAGCGGTCTTGGCAGGGAAACTTTTAGGCGTCTTAAAACCCTTCGCATGATACAGTTGGCAGTATTAATTTTGCCTTGTTTCATAAGAGTAGATACTTGACATGATGAAGTCCTCATTTCTTCCAAAGACATTTCGGTCTTAGCATTGTTATAGAGATTTACACGATTAAACTTTTTGAAGCAATATGAAACATCTTAAAGTTTTAAATGGTTTGTGTGAAACTGTAATGTTTTAATTGAATTGATCTCTGCTTTCATCTTATTGTCTTTTCATTCATTTCTATAGTGCGACAGATTTTGTTTTGCCAGTATTAGTAACTGTGTGGAATGATAAAATGATAATACTGTATTTAAGACTAAAACTTATCCCCTAAATTTCGTGTTTTGGGTAAATCTCATGAAAATATGTCCAGGTCACATTTCACCCCAAACTTAAAAGCAAATATAATTATTTGCTTCAAATTAATTCTTATTAAAAAAAAAAACTAAAAATAAAAACTATTACAATTAATTGCTTTAAATTAATTATATTTTTCCTGAAGATTATATATATATACTCTTCAGGAAAATATATATATATATATATATATATATATATATATATATATATATATATATATATACTCCATAACCCATAATGACAACAGATTCTTGATAACTTTGCAAATGTATTAAAAAGAAAACACTAAAATATCACATTGACATACAGTAAGTATTCACACCCTTTGCTAAGACACTTTGAAATTTAGCTCAGGTGCATCCCATTTCTCTGGATCATCTTTGAGGTGTTTCTACAACTTGATTGGAGTCCACCTGTGGCAAATTAAACTGATTGGACATGATTTGGAAAGGCACACACCTATCTATATAATTTTTTACAGCTGAAAATGCATATCAGAGCAAAAACCAAGCCATGAGGTCAAAGGAACTGCCTGCAGAGCTCAGAGACAGGATTATGTTGAGGCACAGATCTGAACATTTCAGTTGCATTGAAGGTTCCCAAGAGCACAGTGGCCTCCATAATTCTTAAATGGAAGAAGTTTGGAACAACCAGGACTCTTCCTACAGCTGGCCGCCCGGCCAAACTGAGCAATCGGGGGAGAAGGACCATGGTAAGAGAGGTGACCAAGAACCCGATGGTCACTCTGGTTGAGCTCCAGAGATCATGTGTGGAGATGGGAGAAACTTGCAGAAGGACAACCATCACTGCAGCACTCCACCGATCTGGGCTTTATGGCAGAGTGGCCAGACAGAAGCCTCTCCTCAGTGCAAGACACAAAAATAAAGCACCTAAATGACTCTCAGACTGTAAGAAACAAGATTCTCTGGTCTGATGAAATGAAGATTGAACTGTCTGGCCTCAATTCCAAGCGTCATGTCTGGAGGAAACCAGGCACCCCTCATCACCTGCGCAACACCATCCCAACGGTGAAGCATGGTGGTGGTAGCATCATGCTGTGGGGATGTTTTTCAGCGGCAGGGACTGGGGGACTGGTCAGGGTTGAACGAAAGCTGAACACAGCAAAATACAGAGATATCCTTAATGAAAACCTGGTCCAGAGCACTCAGGACCTCAGATTGGGCTGAAGGTTCACCTTCCAACAGGACAGTGACCCTAAGCACACAGCTAAGACAATGCAAGAGTGGCTTAGGGACAACTCTGTGAATGTCCTTGAGTGGCCCAGCCAGAGTCCAGACTTGAACCCAATCAAACATCTCTGAAGAGACCTGAAAATGGCTGTCCACTGACGGCCCCCATCCAACCTGACAGAGCTTGAGAGGATCTGCAGAGAAGAATGGCAGAAAATCCCCAAATCCAGGTGTGCAAAGCTTGTCACATCATACCCAAAAATACTTAAGGCTGTAATCGCTGCCAAAGGTGCTTCAAATAAGTACTGAGTTAAGAGTGTGAATACTTATGTCATTGTGACATTTCAATTGCAAAGTTATCAAAAATCTGTTTTTTTTGTTTTGTCATTATGGGGTATGGAGTGTAGATTGATGTGGAATTTATTTTTTAAATAATTTAAAGCATTTTAGCACAAAGCCACAAAATAACAAAATGTGACAAATATTAAGGGGTCTGAATACTTTATTAATGTACTGTAATTTAACAATACTGTACATTTTAAATATTATATCATTGTTTTTTCGCATTACAGTCGTGAGAATAAGATTTATTTTGCATTATGGTAATTAGGGTAAAATGTTTGTAAAATGTGAAGGAAAAATGAGAGTATTGGGGGTTAAATGTGCTCAATTGTCCTCAAAATAAAAACTAAAAAAAACTAAAATTAATTTTCCTAAAGCAAAAAGAAACTGCTAATTTTCTAAGGTGAAATCTGATACGTTCTTTACAGGTTTCGTGAGATTCACCTTATTGCTCTTGTTTTGCTGTCCTTGTTTCTGTATGTTTGTCTTATTTTAAATTAGTATATTTGAAAGTAAGTCTTGCCAAAACTTTGAAATGATTTAATGAAAATGTTTTTTAACAGCGTCATTGGCAATATGTCTTTGTTTATATACAAATGTAATTTTTTGTTGTCGTTAAATATTTATGATTTATTTTGAGATTTACTGTTGATGGTTAAGGTGGCCATAATTACTTTTTAAAAGTTTACAAAAAAATGGAAACATGAAAGCAGATACAGCAATATTTCCCTGCTTATCTTATGTTTTTGTCTTAACGGATTTACACTGTATATGGAGTAAAGTGATGTTTATATCAGAAACAGGGCTAGGTTTAATGAGGTTTTCTGTGTTAGGTTATTAGGATTTGAATAAAAAAAAAAAATTAAGAGTTATTGCATTGAATTTAGTAATCTTTTTAAAAAAAATAATAATAATATAAAACAATAGAATAAAAAAATATTTACAATTTTACTAATTTAATGTTAGAAAATATACAATTTAATTTGATGGAATTTTGATATGAAATTTAAATGCATAAATCTCAAAAATAGGCAATTTTTTTTATTTTATTTTTTTTATTTATTTTTTTTATTTTACTGTGTTGAGCACAGAGAGTTGAGCGTTGGATTTCATGTTTTTAATGGAGATGTACAGAACCATAAATAACTCAGTTACTATTAGTTAGTTAATGGTATTGTAATGTACAGTGTGCAAAACAAATGTTCAACTTTTCCTTTTGACATTTCCATCTTCTAAAGTGTATAATATTCAATTTAAAGCATTTTAAAAATTAGGCAAATGAAGGAAATTATTTTAAAAGGTGGCTTGGGGATTTGGAAAATAGTTAGCCTCTTTATTTCGTCTTCTGACTCGCTGACTATACTTAATTTTTTAAAGGTTCAATCACTCCATATGTAGCATGACATGCTCCAACATCTATAGTGTTATAAGTAACATTAATATGACAGATACATGCTCAGCATTGGTAGATAATTTCACGTTCATTGTGCAGTGCTTGAAAATGCCATTCATCCTCTTATGGACTTTGTTAAAGATACAGATGGGATTTAGGATGCTTTAGATATGTTTGAGTATGCTCAATGTAGAACACCATGTGTCTGCCATTATCAATAAAATGTAGAAATTAAAGTGGCGTTTCTGTAATTGCCAAACAGCATTTTTTGCTGGTAATAGTAAATAAACAATTAAAATTGTGCATACTAAAGCAGAACTGCGGATTCACCATGGGTTGGTCTGTTTCTGCGCAGGTTTGTGTTTTTCTCAGTTTACTGTTTACATGTTTTCCAACAAATGTATTGTTACTGCTGTAAAATCATAATTAAAATGGGATCTCCTTTGGATCATGTTAGAAACACTTGTAATGTGGTGGTATACATCAGTAAGAAAACTTCAAAGAATACTATGGTGCACGTTCTTAATATGGATATTAGTATTATATTTGTTGTTAGTGGCTTTCACAATGTTTTTAATGACTGTGTGATAGCGGTGGCTCATATCAAATTACCACAGTTTCAAATGTATAGCAGTAAATAAAGTAAATGTAGTATTTTGGCAGAAATATGTTTTTTGTAAGGGTGTGTTAAATACAAACGTGTTTTAAAGTAAGAAACACAACCAGCAGGATCGTTATCTTTATATGTTTATTCAACTGTAAATATCATAATAATTATTGTGCAATATTCTCCCTCATGACCAATAACTCTTAAAGGAATATTCCAGGTTTAATACAAGTTAAGCTCAATCGACAGCATTTGTGGCATAATGTTGATTAAAACAAAAATTATTGTCGACTCGTTCCCCCTTTTCTTTAAAAAAGCACAAATCTGGGGGGCCTGGGTAGCTCAGCAAGTAAAGACGCTGACTACCCGCCCTGGAGTCGCAAGTTCGAATCCAGGGTGTGCTGAGTGACTCCACTCAGGCTTCCTAAGCAACCAATTGGCCCGGTTGCTAGGGAGGTTAGAGTCACGTTGGGGTAACCTCATTGTGGTCGCTATAATGTGGTTCTCACTCTCGGTGGGGCGTGTGGTGAGTTGTGTGTGGATGCCGCGGAGAATAGCGTGAAGCCTCCACACACGCTACGTCTCCGCGGTAACATGCTCAACAAGCCACGTGATAAGATGCGCGAATTGATGGTCACAGACGCGGAGGCAACTGAGATTCGTCCTCTGCCACTATGCCACCACGAGGACTTAGAGCACATTGGGAATCGGGCATTAGAAAATGGGAGAAAATCCAAATAAATAAGTAAATAAATAAAATAACATGAAATGACTTCCCAAAGCTACACATAAGTGAATTGATGAATTGTTTTTTAACCAACTCATTTACATGAACAATACGAATGAAAATCCCCCCCCCCGTGTTCCAGTGAGTCACTTAGAATTGAAGTCAATGTGGCAAATCCATAAACGTAAAAAAAATACTCACTGTTTCAGAAGTATAGACACAAGACGTGAACAATATGTTTGTTGACATGATTTTACTGTGATAAAATCACTTACTAACAGCATCTGCGAAAAGTTGTAGGCAACTTCATGCCATGATGACAGAACACCGTAAACCCTAAAACGGTGGTAAAATTATTATTAAACATCTTTATAGCTCAAATAATACACAAGTTTTAACAAGAATCAATGTAAGTGCTTTAATAAAATTATAAGCTTCACATTTCTGCCTTGTAAACCCTATAAAAATTGGCCCCATTGACTTCCATTGTAAGTGTCTCACTGGAAAACATATTTCATAGATATCTATTCATTGAACAGCATCATTGTGGAATTTATAATGTTGCTAGAGCAACCTCTTGGTGGTTACCATGGCAATAACCAGAAATTATTTTAATTACTGAGATAACAACAGATATTCTTTTAATTATTGATCATACTGAGAGTGATGGTCAACTAGCGACTCACGACAGTAAGTCACCGTTTACGGATGCCATACAAATGAAAGGGGATAGCCGTAAACTGACACCTATCTGCCGCAAAATCACCCTTATAAAGCAGCAATTTTATCGTTGGAAACTCTACATATAATTCATTCTAAAGGGATTTGTTTGTGTTAAACATGTTGAAGAGTAAGGGTGCAGGCGGTAAATTAATTAAGTGATGAGCTGTTTCCTCACAAAAGTAGTTTATTTAGCTTCCTTAAGCATCTCCTCCATAGACACCCATTTAAAAAGAACGGCCTCTAGTCTCCTCGCCAGTGTACCGCCATAGAATGCTATTTTATGCTAAGCTTGTAGGGTCAACCTATTAGAAGGGCTCTGGCAATAACTGCGTTGAAGACGCTCCCAAACACTGCCTGCCAGTTTCAAGCAAATACTAAATTAATCCAAACACCCAGTATTTATTTAACACAGAATTTTTTTAATGAAAATACATTTATATATTCATACCACTAACGACAGAGTTTACCACCGCTACCACCATAGTTCTAGAGTATGTTATTTAAGTCAGGCATAATATCGGCCAACCCGCAAGGGTTCTGCCGCTGCTGCGTTAACATTAGCGCTGTGCTCGTACTACACCGGTGTCCCGCGGTCCGGTTCTGCTGCAGTGACCCGAACTGACCCACATCATCAGGTCAGTGCTGTTCCGACTGCTCGAACCGTTCAAATCTGCTCTGTATGCATTTGGTGTAGTGAAGATGTGGTTTAAATATGATTCAGGTCGGTTCGAGCCGAGCTGAGCGGGTGTGCTCAAGGCCAAAGTCCCGGTTCGGTGTGTTCCGACCCAAGGATGAGAGGGTTTCCTTTATAGCTGTTAACTGTTAACAATTTTGACTGCTTCTACCGAACTTTGAACACGGTTCGAGAAGTGTTTCCTCTGTAACTGTTAAGCTTAACTCTGAATTAAAAATGAATAGTTTATCCAGAAATGGAAAATCTCCAACCATTTACTCACCTTTATGATGTTCTAAACCCGTATGACGTCATTGACTCAGTGTTGGGTGTAATGTATTACTAAGTAATTAATTACAGTAATTAAATTACTTTTTCATTGAGGGAAAAAAGTAAAGTAAGGGATTACTCTTAATTTTTCAGTAATTTAATTACAGTTACTTATGATGTAAATGCTGTGTCCTTCAAGTCGGAGCGATATTTTGTCTGTTTTTATCATCCAGTTGCTTAGTAAAGGAACAGCACACCTCTCCTCAACAAGCCGCTTGATTTGAGGTATTACTCTGTTGCACGAACGTTGCAGGATGTTACACACTGAACATTTACTACTTAGGGGTTTGTTCAAATCACTATGAGCAAATAGCTCTAAATATATATATATATATATATATATATATATATATAAAACTGAACATAGGAATGGAAGCACAGAGAAATGCATAGTTATAAAGATCATTGGAAAGCATTAGGTTGGTTTTCTGTTGTAAAAGTCATAAACCAGTCCATTAATTCTAGTCTACAACTAATCTTGAGCCTGTGGTTATTCTTTGAAGCTCTGATGATTTACATGACTATATTTTTTATTATTTTTTCAGATAAAATGGCTGTTCCTCCAGCATACGCGGACCTTGGAAAGGCTGCGAAGGATGTTTTCAATAAGGGCTACGGTAACGCAGATTTTTAGCTAGCTTTGGTGGTTCTAACACGAGACATTTGATTTATTTTCACATTTGCCTTTATTTTGAACTGTTTTATCTTTACTAAAGGTTTTGGAATGGTGAAACTCGACGTCAAAACCAAGTCTGCAAATGGAGTGGTAAGTAAAAGCTTTCGTTTAGATTTTAAGACAAAATGTTCGCCAGGGTGATTCTCATGAAACCCTTTCAGGAAAATGAACAAGTCCTGTTTTATTCCAAAATGAAAAGAAACCATAAACACATGTGCACTGTTCGGTCATTTTTGACCGAAATCAATTTTGTTCCTTTAATAAAAATGGTTTACTTCATCTGAGTGGCTCGAAGCTTGGCTGCCATCTGAACACACAAAAAACTAATTTGGACTGGATTCGATGAGTTTAGGCCACGTGACAACAAAAGCAACACTTGTGTTATTCGCAGTCAAATTTGACCTGGCTATAGCAAATGAATGGGTGAGACTGTAAGCAATTTTTGGGGGGGAATTTGTCAAATAAAATCAATAATTCCGCCACTATGCAGAACACATACAGACAGAAATTAAGCGGTGAGACTATAACACATCCCCAATGCACAACACACACACTAATTCATCTTGTTATAACATAAATGAATTAGTGGGTCTCTGCTGCCACCTACTGGTTATTCTTGTCATTACATGATTTTCAAGTCATGTAATTGTTCTTTTTCTTTTTTTTTTTGCACCAGATGGCAACAATCTGCCCCCAATATATTACACATTCTCATAATTTCTTCATGTTTCAACTTATAGAAATGTAGGTTTTTACTGTAGTTAAATCTGATTTGCACATATGAGAAATTTCAAGGTAGATAAGATCTAAATAGCATTAAATCCCTCCAAAAATGTACAACTTTAGTGTTTTTATTTTATTAAAGTTACCGTTGTTTTAAATAAAAACGGTAATAAAATTACACGTTTATTGTTTTCGGTCAAATTTGATGAAATTATATTTAAATTGTAAAGTATTTAAACATCATAGTAGTACTCCCTTGGGACTGCCTTTTAATTTTCACTGTTTTCAATAAAAAATAAATAAATAAATAAAAGAAAATCATTGTACAACAGCATAAAAAAATGACTGTTACGGTAATGAGAATTATCATTGAAAACAATGGGAATAGTAAAAGTAAAATGTCTGGATGCGCTACAGTAATGAGAATCGTGTGGAAAAATGTGCTAAAGTGTCCTGAAAATGTCACAATGCAAAAAAAAAAAAAATTGGTCCTAAAGTAGGCTTAATTTTGTGCATAATATAATTACGTTTTTTGTTTTTGTGTTGATTTGGTGTAGAATAAATTGTTTTAATTATTATAAAATTAATAATTATTAAATTATTATTAAATGTATAATAATAATAATTAAATGTATTATTATTAAATGCATTTATTATTATTATTATTATTATTATTATTGAATTTATTTGTATATAAGCATGACATTTTGTTGAGATGTTTACTGAGAATCACCCTCATATGTTCAGCACATAATAATCTTGCTCTTTTCCTGAACAGGAGTTCAAAACGTGTGGCTCATCGAACATGGACACAAACAAGGTCGGTGGGAACCTGGAGACCAAGTACAAGTGGGCCGAATACGGACTGACGTTCACTGAGAAGTGGAACACGGACAACACGCTCGGCACGGAGATCACTGTGGAAGACCAGGTATAGAGACACATGCATCACAAAAATACAGAAAGAAATTGAGCACACAAAAATAACAATTCTGTCATCATTACTCATCATCATGTTGTTCCAAACCTGTATGACTCTCCTCCTGTGGAACAGAGAAAATTAGAAACTAGACAGTCTGCCTAACATGTCACTTTCTGCATTTCTGTTTGACAGATCACTAAAGGACTGAAGCTGACCTTTGACACGACCTTCTCACCGAACACTGGGTACAGTGGCTATTAAATGCCACATCATGAGCCTCGTGAGCAGTAGATGAGGTGATTTTAACTTTAGTTTCTGTTATTTTAATAGCAAGAAGAGTGGCAAAGTTAAGACGGCCTATAAGCGTGAATATGTAAACGTGGGCTGTGATGTGGATTTTGACTTTGCCGGTCCTGCGATTCACGGAGCCGCTGTGGTGGGATACGAGGGCTGGCTCGCCGGCTACCAGATGACCTTTGACTCCGCCAAGTCCAAAATGACCCACAGCAACTTTGCAATCGGATACAAGACCGGTGATTTCCAACTGCACACGAATGTGTGAGTACTGCATGGTCTGTGAACTTTACACAGTTGTTTTAGCAATGCAATTTTAATTTAGAGTGATAAAATCACTTACTAAACCTTTCTGTGTAAAATTATAGCCAATTTTACATGGTTACAAGCCATGACGATGTAATGTCATTGTCAGCAAACCCTAAAATGACCGTAAAAATGACGTTTTGTTTTGTTGTTTTTTTTTTTTTTACGAAATAATAATAAAAGAAAATTCTGCTGCACTGCTCATGCCAACATTTATCTTTTTTGAGAATTTCAGCTTTTTTTTTTTTTTTTCACCCAATTTGTCATGCCCAATTCACAATGCGCTCTAAGACTTCGTGGTGGTGTAGTGACTCACCTCAGTCCGGGTGGTGGAGGACGAATCCCAGTTGCCTCCGCGTCTGAGACCGTCAATCCGCGCAGCTTATCACGTGGCTTGAGCGCGTTGCCACGGAGACATGTGGAGGCTTCACGCCTGGGAGGCTTCATCGGCATCCACGCTCGGCTCACCACGCGCCCCACTGAGAACAAACCACATTATAGCGACCATGAGGAGGTTACCCCATGTGACCCTCCCTAGCAACCAGGCCAATTTGGTTGCTTAGGAGACCTGGCTGGAGTCAATCAGCACGCCCTGGATTCGAACTAGCGAACTTTAGGGGTGGTAGCCAGCATCTTTTACCACTGAGCTACCCAGCTTTTAATGAGATAATTTTTTTTTTTACTGTCTCTGGACAGGTACACCACATGACACTTCTGACTTAAAGCCCAAGAAAAAATCTCGAATTGATTTAAACTCAGGAATTGTAAATATGCTTATCATAGAAGAGAAAATTTTTTATGTATTTTTTTTATTTCCCCTTTTCTCCCCAATTTGGAATGCCTAATTCCCACTACTTAGTAGGTCCTCGTGGTGGTGCGGTTGCTCATCTCAATCCGGGTGGCGGAGGACAAGTCTCAGTTTCCTCCGCTTCTGAGACCGTCAATCTGCACATCTTATCACATGACTCGTTGTGCATGACACCGCGGAGACTCGCAGCATGTGGAGGCTCATGCTACTCTCCACGATCCACACACAACTTACCACACGCCCCATTGAGAGCGAGAACCACTAATCATGACCACGAAGAGGTTACCCCATGTGACTCTACTCTTCCCTAGCAACCGGGCCAATTTGGTTGCTTAGGAGACCTGGCTGGAGTCACTCAGCACGCCCTGGATTCGAACTCGCGACTCCAGGGGTGGTAGTCAGTGTCAGTACTCACTGAGCTACGCAAACCCCCATTTTTTTTTATGTATTTTAAATTTTAAAACAAAAAAAATTGGGGTCAGGTCCTCCATGTGGGATTTTTAGAATGCTAGAAATTATGATTTGAAAAGACGAATGTCTTCATTTCATTTTTGTGTTGTAGAAACGATGGCACAGAGTTTGGCGGCTCTATTTATCAGAAGGTGAATGATACCCTGGAGACGGCGGTGAATCTGGCCTGGACCACCGGCAGTAACAGCACACGCTTCGGCATCGCTGCCAAATACATGCTGGACTCCAGCGCGTCTGTCAGTGTGAGTTTTACTGCGGCACATCTCAAACATTAATCTGGACTGTTTTTGTTGTGGACCTGCGTAAATATAACCTGTGCAGGCAGGATTCTCACACCTTTTGACAAATGAATTTCCATGACTTCTCTATCATGGGCGGTGCTAGGGTTGGGCTACCGGGGCTTAAACCCCAAATGTTTTTAGTAGGACTAGGTAAAAATACTGTTTTTCTGATGCATGCATGCATGCAAGCAAAATGGCCATTGTAATCAAAATATACCCATATGAATCTAATCGAGAGCTTGTGAATAAGAATCGAATCAGGAAATCTGTATCAATACCCAGCCCTAGCATTTAACAAAGCGCTGTATGTGATCATCTCGTCAGGATGTCAAGTACCAGCACTTCGGTATCAAGTCAATACTGGAATATTGAAACTATATTTCAACATTAAGTAATATAATAAGCAATGATAGTATGATACTGGTCTTTCTTCAGTACTGGTAAAATAGCGACTCAGTTCGGTGCCCACACAATGTCTGGCGGCTACTCTCCAGCACTCATGCGTATGCAAGAATAGCACTCGCGACTCACGATTCAGACTGTGAACGCTCAAAATGCCTGTCTTTGTGAGATATTGAAAATTGTGTTGACTTTAGTCCATGCAGATGTAATAAGTACTGGATATTTAGATATGTAACTGGAAAAAAATGAGATATTTAAACAGATGTGCTCGAGCAATCTGCAAACTTTTAAGTCACAAGTCAGGACATTTGCATTATTTGCAAAACTATTTTATTTAGACACATTTCCATGAACCTTGCACACTTTGGCAGGGCTCCAGACTGCGACTAAAATGGTCAAATCTAGTCGCCATTGGCTACAGTCGGGTTGTGTGCGTTCATATGCGGTTTCGTCACATTGATACAATATACGTGATATTGAATACATCTTTAGAGCGTGCACCACTGTGTCTCATGCTCGCTGCACCGCACACATCAACAAACCAGGTGTGAGAGAGTCGTGAACAAATGACTCTTTTGAACCGGGTCTTTTTCATGAATCACCTGAAAAGAACAGGGTTTTAACTCAGGAGCTCAGGTTACTTTGAATCAGATTCACTTTCTCATCTGTCAGTGAGCTCACAACTGGGAGTGCAGACATTTCAAAATAAGAGTCCCATGTGTATTTGGGGCTCCTTGATAATTAAAAGTCATGTATTGTGTACCACTTTTTTTTTTCTTCTTCTGGTAATTATTGACTAGGATTGGAGTAGCACAATAAACTGCATCTTGGATTTCATTCAGTTTGCACTCTTGTTGTGTCTGTGTCATCCAGTAACAGTAAAGAAGGACTAAGGCAATATTTTAAAACAATTTATATACTGTGTGTGTGTGTGTGTGTGTGTATATATATATATATATATATATATATATATATATAAAACATCAAGCTTTTGACACTTAGGACAATTGAGGGACTTGTACACAACTATTACACAAGGTGCAAACATTCATTGATGCTCAAGAAGACAACACACTACTATATGCATACTATATGTAATTATCTGTAATGTAGATTCAGAAGAGCAGTACTAAATAAATATTTTATTGTATAAATTATGAAAGGGGTGTGAACATTTGAGACAAAAGGGAATGCAAACTTATCTTCTCAACTATATATACTGTTTATTAAACCTTCGATTAATTATCAGCTGTCTTTTCTTTGGCTGTATATCTTGTTTCTGAACCGCAATCTAAATTGAGCAATTCTGTGATTTGGAGACTAAAAACAGCCATTTGGCTCCTTAATGTTTCAGTTTAGGAGTTAATGGCTCCGAAGTCATTTTCTCTCATTTACTGTCTGATTTTAACATTACAAACTCACAACAAATCAATGCAATACAATTTTCAATTGTACATGATGTGCATTTTAACCCAATAAAGCCTGACATTTGAAATAACATTCAGAAAATGCAAAAAAAATAAATAATTTCTACCACTCTTGATACATTACGTTTTAAAGGTCATTATCCTCCTGAGACCCAGCAGTTCATTTTTGCGTAGGATATTTGTTATTTACGTTTTTCTACAGTGGTAAATTTTGGGGTATTATTTCATTATTATTTCAATAAACAATTTTTCATATGTATTTCAGGCACTAAACACTATATTGACATTTAAGAATGGGAAATTGTAAATATATATATATATATTTTTTTTTCTCCCCAATTTGGAATGCCCAATTCCCAATGCGCTCTAAGTCCTCGTGGTGGCGTAGTGACTCGCCTCAATCTGGGTGGCGGAGGACGAATCTCAGTTGCCTCCGCGTCTGAGACCGTCAATCCGTGCATCTTATCACGTGGCTTGTTGAGCGCGTTACCGTGGAGACATAGCGCATGTGGAGGCTTCACGCTATTCTCCGCAGCATCCACGTCACAACTCACCACGCGCCCCACCGAGAACGAGAACCACATTATAGCGACCACGAGGAGGTTACCCCATGTGACTCTACCCTCCCTAGCAACCGGGCCAATTTGGTTGCTTAGGAGACCTGGCTGGAGTCACTCAGCACACTGTGGATTAAAACTCGCGACTCCAGGTGTGGTAGTCAGCGTCTTTACTCGCTGAGATACCCAGGCCCCATTTTCGATGACTTCTACAGGCCAGGAAAACACATTTTTAAAATCTCTGCATAACCCTGTATATGTCACACGCAAACTGTTCTGTAAGCCTACAAACAACCTATTTTACATGCAGTACTGTAAAGACACTTTTCTGTCAGTGAAATGCTTCTGTCACTAAACAGCATTTGTATTTGCCTCTCAGGCTAAAGTGAATAATGCCAGCCTGGTTGGAATTGGCTACACTCAGACATTAAGACCAGGTAAGTTTGTATGTGTTTTATGAGCAATATATAGACATTCTGGGGTGAAGCATGATCCATATTTTACTCGTTAATATCTTTAGGTGGAATATAATTTCAGTGCATTTCTATTGAGTGTGTGTTCTGTAACTTTGTACATGTGGTGTGTGTGCTCAGGAGTGAAGCTGACTCTATCTGCCCTGGTGGATGGAAAGAGCATCAACGCTGGAGGCCATAAACTGGGTCTGGGACTCGAGCTGGAGGCGTAACACCCAACCCATCCCATTCGCCAGCAGACGTCTGCCATTGTGTATTTCTGGCTCACGGGAAATATCTGGATAGGGAAGCTTGTGATATCCAGACATGCATCTGTTTGCTGATAGATCACAGTCACTCCTTCAGTTTAAACTGAATGCTGAAGCCAAATCTAAACATTGTGTGATGTCTTATATATTTGCTGTATACTATCCTGAAATACATCTCTCCCCAAACCAAAGCTTCCAATCTGTAATGGCTTTCTTAACATTATCATCCTGTTCATTGTGAGAGGAGATGAGCATGATGTTTTGAGTGTTTAAAGGGACAGTTCGTTCAAAAGTGAAAATTCGGTCATTATATACTCTCCCTCATGTCGTTCCAAATAAGAATCTTTACGCAGCTGCTTTCCGTAAAACGACAGTTCATTGTGACCACAATTGTTAAGAAGAAAAAGCACCATAAAAGTAGTCCATATGTCTTGTGCACCAAATATTTAAAGTCTTCTGTAGTCATACAGTAGCTATGTGTGGGGAACAGACTGAAATTTTAGTCTTTATTCAATGAAAACCTTTACCTCCACCACAGCTCTCAAATATACAGATCCCATTTCCCCTGCAATACCTTTATCCATCCCGAAATTACAAAAATCAACCATGGTAACCTATGGTATTTGTAGTAAAACCATAGTAATAATACAGGTAATCCAAAACTATGGTAATAAAATTATTATTCTGCCAAAAAAAAAAAAAAAAAAAGTGGTACCTACAGACCACTAATTAACCATGGTGTTATTATAGTAAATCTATAGTTACTGCATTAAAACCATGGTTAATGTTCATAAGGGATGAACAAAGGTAATGTGAAGGAATGCAAAACTATTGTGAGGGAAAGCAAAAAAAATATCACGATTAGATGAAATAAGTCTCATGAATGTCCTGCGGTTCTCGCAATATTCGTTCTCATGGAACCGAACACGACACAACAGTTCAAATATCTATAATCCTTGGAAAAAGGTGCGTAAAGATTCTTAAAACATTCTCCTTTTGTGATCCAAAGAAAACAAATGACTGCGTACGGGTTTGGAATAACATGAGAGTGAATAAATAATGACAGAATTTATAATTGATTGTTGAAATGTTCCTTGAATATTGATTTGAATGGACAATCAATCTTCTCCTGCTTTAGAGATTACCAGCACCTTGGAAAATCTGCACATGAAAGTGTTTTATTCCTGCTGCATTTGTGTGTTGATTTCTGGTGTGGCCGTTGGTGTTAGTCAGCTTTATCGTGATGTTAAAGCGGGTTCTCTCAGTGTGAGATGTTTGGAGATCCTAAACTGTGTCTTGTCTGTACACAAGAAGACCCGAAACACTCGAATAGATGTGTATGAGGGCGACGTAAACCGCGCAAGCACTCTTGTGTGTCAACCTTTGCAATAAAGTCTTTAAACTGGAGTCAGTTTGTGTTTGTAGAACTATGTGAATCGAACTGGATATGATGCGTTCAAATGACTGACCCTTCACTAAGCTCCACCCACTGCTAGCTCAGAAAAACAGCGCAATTATCAGTAAAATTTGCTAATGGATTTTAATTGTAAAAAGGCATAAATGAAATATATTAATTGTGCAACAATGCAATAAAAACTGTGGAGACTGAGAAAAGAAAAGCTTTATTTCATAGCAATTACAACTTTATCGTGATATTGCGCAGTTATTTGAGGCCAGTGGCGTAGCCAGGGGTGGGCCAGGGTCTAATTTGGGAATATTACAGATTACGTCAAATATATATTTATAAAATAGTTTAAAAAATGCATAAATTCTGATTTCTGAAAGCTTGAAAGAGCTGTTTGAATGTGCCACCTTTTTGTTGTTAAAAAAAATTTGGCCTATCCATTTTTATTGAGGCCCACCCAAATGTTATTTCCTGGCTATGCCCTCGTTTGAGACAACTGTGATTATTGGGCATTCAAATTCCAATCAAATTTTAATTCCCAAATAAGCGAATATACAGTACTGTATAAATGCCATGAACGGCACATTTGTGTGTCATTCAGTTGAACTCCGAGTCCGAGTGTCACTGAGACCCACCGCAGAGGTCAACAAGCTCCTGTCCTGAAGAGCGTGTGAATCGCTCTGATGCGCGCTTGTCAGCAGAGGCCCGTGCCAAACTCCTGCGAAAATATGAACAAACAAGTATAAACTTTGATAGGGAACGCAAAGCGCTCCGGTTTCACTTTAAACGATCATGTGTAAGGGCAAATGTTCCTGGTTCATACACGCGGTGTTAATGACACGCAGTGATGAAGAGGAGGAGATGCACACTTTATTTCTGTGGAGTGATGAAATGATGAATGAAATCTCAAAGGTTTTGCTTCATGACAAATAAGGGCTTGTGAGTCGTGGGTTTAATCAGAGCATTAAAATAACGTGTGAAAGTGAAGAAATTAGGAATGAAATATTTTACTATTGCATAATATAAAAATTTAAATTATATAAATATAATAAAATATATATTAAAATTACATTTTATTTTTTATTTTAAAAATTAGAAAATATACGAGTATCAAGTTATAATTGACCAAAACTAAAGTTGACCAAAAACAGACATATTTTAAGCATTTAGAAATATTTAGATATTTAAAACATGTCATTCATAAGTTTTTAAAGCCTTAAAAGGAAATCATAGTTTATCCCTATTATGAAGCACACATGCAGAAAAAATGTATGACAATTAATCGTCATAATCGCAATTATTTCTTTGACAATCGTGAAAGCCCTTAACGAGACAATTAATCATCATAATTGCAATTATTTCTTTGACAATTAATCATGAAAGCCCTTAACGAGACAATTAATCGGCATAATCGCAATTATTTCTTTGACAATTAATCGTGAGAGCCCTTAACGAGACAATTAATCGGCATAATCGCAATTATTTCTTTGACAATTAATCGTGAAAGCCCTTAACGAGGCAATCGTCATAATCGCAATAATTTCTTTGACAATTAATCGTGAACGCCCTTAACGAGACAATCGTTATAATCGCAATAATTTATTTGACAATTAATCGTGAAAGCCCTTAACGAGACAATTAATCATCATAATCGCAATTATTTCTTTGACAATCATGAAAGCCCTTAACGAGACAATCATCATAATAGCAATTATTTCTTTGGCAGTCATGAAAGCCCTTAACGAGACAATTCATCGCCATAATCGCAATAATTTCTTTGACAATTAATCTTGAAAGCCCTTAACGAGACAATCGTCATAATCGCAATCATTTCTTTGACAATTAATCGTGAATGCCCTTAACGAGACACTCGTCATAATCGCAATAATTTATTTGACAATTAATCGTGAACGCCCTTAACGAGACACTTGTCATAATCTTAATAATTTATTTGACAATTAATCGTGAAAGCCCTTAACGAGACAATTAATCGGCATAATCGCAATTATTTCTTTGACAATTAATCGTGAAAGTCCTTAACGAGACAATTAATCATCATAATCGCAATTATTTCTTTGACAATTGTGAAAGCCCTTAACGAGACAATTAATCATCATAATCGCAATTATTTCTTTGACAATTAATCATGAAAGCCCTTAACGAGACAATTAATCATAATAATTGCAATAATTTCTTTGGCAATTAATCGTGAGCGCCCTTAACGAGACGATCATCATAATCGCAATAATTTCTTTGACAATTAATCGTGAGCGCCCTTAATGAGACAATTAATCATCATAATCGCAATTATTTCTTTGACAGTTAATCGTGAAAGCCCTTAACAAGACAATTAATCATCATAATCGCAATTATTTCTTTGGCAATTAATCGTGAGCGCCCTTAACGAGACAATTAATCATCATAATCGTAATAATTTCTTTGACAATTAATCATCATAGCCCTTAATGAGACAATTAATCATCATATTCGCAATAATTTCCTTGACAATTAATCGTGAGCACCCTTAATGAGACAATTAATCGTCATAATCGCAATTATTTCTTTGACAGTTAATCGTGAAAGCCCTTAACAAGACAATGAATCATCATAATCGCAATTATTTCTTTGACAATTAATCGTGAAAGCCGTTAACGAGACAATTCATCGTCATAATCGCAATTATTTCTTTGACAATTTTACTGAGAATAAAAACTTGAAAATTGAGTGATAAGTGGTGAGCTGAAAGGCAAAAGACACAGAAATTTGCACTGCTGTTTCAAGTTTGTTACAATTATTATTATTGCACTTTTTTTTTACTTTTATTATTATGTTTTATACAATGTGCATATAAGAGGCTCTTAAGTTTTGTATTGTAATTTCGTTGAAGAAATATGCGTAGTGCTGTCATGTGTAATAGCCCTATTTAACACACCTGATTCAACTCATCAACTCCTTAGCATCATCCATGACCTGAATTGGGTGGGTCAGATCCAAAATGTACTGGGAATACTCCAGAACAAGGGCTGTCACGATTATGAAATTTGGCTGATGATTAATTGCAAAAGAAAAATTGCGATAATGACCATTAATTGTCTCGTTAAGGGCTTTCACGATTAATTGTAAAAGAAATAATTGCGATTATGACGATTAATAGTCTCGTTAAGGGCTTTCATGATTAATTGTCATATACATGTTTTCTGCATGTGTGCTTCATAATAGGGATAACCTATGATTTCCTTTTAAGGCTTTAAAAACTTATGACATGAAAAATAATGTTTTAAATATCAAAATATATCTAAATGCTTAAAATATGTCTCTGTTTTTGGTCAACTTTAGTTTTGGTCAATTTTAACTTATAAATAAAATGTAATTTTTATATATATTTTAATATATTTATATAATTTACATTTTTATAATATTATGCAATAGTAAATTTTTATATCCTAATTTCTTCACTTTCACACGTTATTTTAATGCTCTGATTAAACCCACGACTCACAAGCCCTTATTTGTCATGAAGCAAAACCTTTGAGATTTCATTCATCATTTCATCACTCCACAGAAATAAAGTGTGCATCTCCTCCTCTTCATCACTGCATGTCATTAACACCGCGTGTATGAACCAGGAACATTTGCCCTTACACATGATCGTTTAAAGTGAAACCGGAGCGCTTTGCGTTCCCTATCAAAGTTTATACTTGTTCGTTTATATTTTCGCGGGAGTTTGCATGGGCCTCTGCTGACAACGCGCATCAGAGCGATTCACACGCTCTTCAGGACAGGAGCTTGTTGACCTCCGCGGTGGGTCTCAGTGACGCTTGGACTCTTTCAGCTGAATGACACACAAAGGTGCCGTTCATGGCATTTATACTGTAAATTCTCTTAAAATTCCCTTATCTGGGAATTAAAATGTGATTGGAATTTGAATGCCCAATAATCGCGGTTGTCTCAAATAACTGCGATCAGACGGTTATTTAGTAATCGCGACAGGCCTAACTGTAACACACATGTTCTTGAAAACCGAGATTCTGTTCCAAAACCTAGTGAACTGCCTTGCTGTCAACTGCCTACATAAGCAGCTCCGCTCTGAGGCAAGCGTCCTAACTGAAATTGATGGAACCTCATAAGCGATCGATTTGGAACACTTTACATTGACAGCAACTCTGTGCTTCATACAAATATCACTCTTTGCGTGAAGCGCATGTGAGACTCGACTTACAATTGATTCCACAGTAGTTTGCTAAGTTAATGCGATACTCAAATAAGCATAAAACTATGTAATGCATTTTATCAATACTTTCCAGTGTATTTGAAATCCAATCAAAATCAATCAAATTGCTTTCATTTCCCAAATTGCTTGATTTATTTTCTTGTCGCAATGCATTCTGGAAATTAGGCCCAAAAGAAGGTATCTAGACCAAACATTTGGAACAGCCTTTACGTCAGGAAGGCAGCTCACTAGGTTTTGGAACTAAGTGTTTTTGGAAGTTCCTTCAGTCTGTTATAGCACTTAGTGTCTCCTACGAGCTCAGAGTTTGAATGCTAGCGTAAGTCCGTCACCCACAGTGAGCATGCTCAGATTCACTCTGACGTCTTTGTGAAGTTTCTCGTTCATTTTATCGATGCTGATGGAGTCCACATCACCCTCTGCTGGATTCACTACTCGCCCGCTCCACAGGACCTGAGATAACGGGTCACCAGAGTTTCATTAAATTATGAGAAAAAATCAAGAATGATGGTTGGTTAAAAGTGAAATATAAAGTTATTCCAAAGAGGTGTGTGTGTTTGTATTAGTGGTGGTGATATTGTCCATTTCTTCAAGTTACGCCTTTGTGCCTGTAGATGGCGCCAAATGACCGTCTTTTTTTATTTTATTTTTTTATTCCCTTTTCTCGCAATTTGGAATGCATAATTCCCACTACTTAGTAGGTCCTCGTGGTGGCGCAGTTGCTCACCTCAATCCGGGTGTCGGAGGACAAGTCTCAGCTGCCTCCGCTTCTGAGACCGTCAATCCACGCATCTTATCACGTGGCTCGTTGTGCATGACACCGCGGAGAATCCCAGCATGTGGAGGCTCATGCTACTCTCCACGATCCATGCACAAATTACCACACGCCCCACTGAGAGCGAGAACCACTAATCATGACCATGAGGAGGTTACCCCGTGTGACTCTACCCTCCCTAGCAACTGGGCCAATTTGGTTGCTTAGGAGACCTGGCTGGAGTCACTCAGCAGATCCTATATTCGAACTCGCGACTCCAGGGGTGGTAGCCAGCGTCAGTACTCGCTGAGCTACCCAGGCTGACTGTCTTTTAAGTAACTGCATTGAACCAAAAGCAGTCATTCACGACCAGAACAAGTCTAATTGTACTTTATTAAAATTCTACTAAGAGACTTCAGCCTTGCAGAGTGTTTAAGCATCATAAGTGTTTCCCCACAAATGGCACAAAGCACATCTATCATATTCTGAACTGTTGAGCATGACTTTTTATAAAGCTGTACAAAAAAAGAACAATACGAGTTTCAGTATCGTCCGTATGTCATTGTAATGTGTGGTCATGATTTGCTTTTATGATTTGTTTTCACCACAAATGTATTTTCCCTATATTTTGTCAAATGCTGGGCTTGATTTTTTCCAAGACAGAGAAAATGTTCAAGAAAAGCCTAATAATATCTTACACTGTGCATCAAAGCACAACATTTCCATTTGTAATTCATGTAATTTTAACTGTATGGTCTTCAATCATTTTAACACTTTTATAAATTGGGGATTATATTTTTGTGCATACCTATAACAAACGACATGCCTCCTCATTCACAAACAAGATGACTGTGTGGGTCGTTCATTTAGTTCACGAACAAGTTTACCAGTACTTTCAGTTCGTTCATAAACGACACCTTATCTCGTTAAGAATCAAATGACCAACAAGTACTAGTTAATTGAAGTGCCGCATTCGTTCAGAGGGTTGAACCAATGATATGCTCCTTCACAGCAAGCACTCGAATGCTATTGGCTCGCGCTGAAGTCAGTCTATACAGGCATGAACAGCATTAGAGCTCATTGGCTTCCAAAGGGAGGGACGTCAGTGAACGAGAAATACGATTCGTTCACTTAAAAGATTCATTCAAAAAGACTTATTCCATATATGTAATTATGGAAGCCCTGAACCGCAATGTGAAAGAAAAATTCACTAGTTGATTTTTTTCTTTAGCTGTCTTAGTGCCTTCCCTATGTTCTACAAAAAAAAATTATAATTCAAATTCTCAGGGGGCCTGGGTAGCTCAGCGAGTATTGACACTGACTATCACACATGGAGTCGCGAGTTCGAATCCAGGGTGTGCTGAGTGACTCCAGCCAGATCTCCTAAGCAACCAAATTGGCCCCATTGCTAGGGAGGGTAGAATCACATGGGGTAACCTCCTCGTGGTTGCGATTAGTGGTTCTTGCTCTCAATGAGAGCGTGTGGTAAGTTGAGCGTTGATCGCGGAGACTAGCATGAGCCTCCACATGCTGTGAGTCTCTGCGGTGTCATGCACAACGAGCCAAGTGATAAGATGCGCAGATTTTTTTCTCTCTGAATTTTTTCATTTTTTCATGAAAATTTTTTTTTTCCTCTGAAAATTTTTTTTTCCCTCAAGATGCAATAAATGTGAATTTTTTTCTTGCTAACTAACAATTAGCATGCAGTACCAACCTCTGCCACCAGGTGCCACTATCAGTAAGCATGAACTCTTATGGTAACAAAGTGACAGAATGTCTGTTTTACTTTATCTGCTGATTTTAAAATGTTATGTTATAGTATCATACAGAAACAAGAATGTTTTGCAAATCTTAATAAAGAAAAAAACGTGTTAGTCTTCCAAAACATGAAATCCAAAATTAAATGAATATACCTCCGGCTATGTATGTTTAATATGGCATTCTTTGTGAAGTGTGACAACGGGAGTTACTTCACCACTGGGAATATCGATGCTGCTGTTGATATTGTGCTTTTTTAAATTGTTGGGCTATGTAAACATTAAGTATTACACTATAACTATATATTTATAAATCAACAGATAAAAGTCCACAGGCATTCTGTCACCTTGTAAGTATAAGACATTTATGCTTAAAAGTTGATTTTTCAGAAAGAGTAAAAATCTGTGGAGAATTTGTTTATTTTTTTATTTTGTAGGACATAGGCTCCAGATGGCAATAAGACACATAAACAAATTCAGCTAGTTAAAAAACAAATTTCACCTTGCGGTTCAGGGCTTCCGTATGTAATAACTTACATTATCTATGGCAATTATTCCTCCTTTCCTGACCAGCTGCAGAGATTTCTCATAGTAGTTGTCGTAGTTCTGTTTATCAGCATCAATGAAGACAAAATCAAACGTCTCAGCTTCACCTGCAGCCAACAGCTCATCTAATGACAAAAGCCATAATCTTACATAATCAAAACGTTATTTGATTATAAATTACAGTTCAAAATGCTTCTTGAAAGAATCCAGATCTTACCAAGTGTTTTCAGTGCCGGCTGCAGACGAAGGTCGATTTTGCGTTCAACGCCTGCCTAAGAGTATTTCAGAAGAAAAAAAGGAAGATTATTAGATTTATGATTATTAGAAGTTTGATTCTGCCAAACATCTCCTTCTGTGTTTCACAGAAGAAAAAAAATCACACGGGTTTGGAACAACATGAGGGTGAGTTCATTTTAAAGAATATTGCTCACTCTCTGTGTTACTCGCCTCTTTCCAGAAGGGTCTACCAATGTTGGTGTATTCCTCATTTATGTCACATCCAATCACCTTTCCATCTTCCGGTAGCACGAGAGCAATACTCAATGCGTTATAGCCTGTATATACACCTAAAGCATACACATACACAGTTCAGCATTATTGTTTACATAGATGAGTGTTTCTAGAATGTTTTAGAATTAATAATAATACCAATTTCGAGAGCCTTCTTGGCCTTGATTAACTGAGCCAAATTTGCCATCAACTGCGACTGCTCACACGCCACCATGATGAAATTCCATTTATGATCCATAGTTTTCTATAAAATGAAATACATTCAAATTAGAATTAAATTCCATCTTCAGTAACAAGACATCTATTAAACACAATTACCTGTTAGGTCTTGGGACTTCAGTATCTAAAATCTATGTAGACTACATCTATATCAATGCAAACTAAAGACTATTAGGGATTGAGCTCTTCGACACATATCTACCAAATAAACTGCACTCATCATATGATTTAATGGGGTCTTCAATATACAAAATAATTGTAAGTAAAGAATAAAACTTTGCAATGCAATATGAGTTCAGATTTTGTTCTTTTAAATGATAAAGACTAATAATAAACTTGGAGATGGAATTAAGAGTAAGCGGGTATTACCAGGCGCAGTTTTTTAAGGGCAGGGT
This sequence comes from Myxocyprinus asiaticus, assembly GCF_019703515.2. Taxonomy (NCBI): domain Eukaryota; kingdom Metazoa; phylum Chordata; class Actinopteri; order Cypriniformes; family Catostomidae; genus Myxocyprinus; species Myxocyprinus asiaticus. The sequence goes on along the minus strand of NC_059379.1, from coordinate 2,448,791 downwards.
GCTCTCTCAGAGAATGATTCAGGAGATATTGCATCACAGGGTCATCCTTACCACCCACGTGACTTTTACCCGATGACATTCTTGAGAATTTCGATTTGCGTTTGCCTTGAGAAAGAATAAATTAAGAAATTACTTTTGAATATGAAATATATACAAGTGCAAATTGAATAAGACAAAACATTCTTTTAATTTTATTATTACATATGCCAAATTTTACAGAAATTTGATTTCTTGAAATGGCAAAATATATTTCTATATTATATACAATGCAGCTGACCTGAATTTTTAAATCCTTATGATTTTCAAAGTCATGAGCCAATATTTTTTGTGTGCCATTTAGCTTAGGAAAAACAAAATAATAATATATATACACACACTGGCGGCCACAAGTTTGGAATAATGTACAGATTTTGCTGGATACTGGTACTTTAATTCACCAAAGTGGCATTCAACTGATCAAAATGTGTAGTCAGGACATTACTGATGTTAAAAACAGCACCATCACTATTTGAAAAAAGTCATTGGACAACAGATAATTGGAAAAGAGTGTTATGGATCTTAACCCCATTGAGCTTTTGTGGGATCAGCTAGACTGTAAGGTGCGTGAGAAGTGTCCGACAAGACAGACACATCTATGGCAAGTGCTACAGGAAGTGAGGGGTGAAATGTCACCTGAGTATCTGGACAAACTGACAGCTAGAATAACAAGGATCTGCAAAGCTGTCATTGCTGCACATGGAGGATTTTATGATGAGAACTCTTTGAAGTAGTTTAAGAAGTTCTGAACATTTTGTTCAAATTGTAATAGTAATTTATCACATTATTAATGTCCTGACTATACATTGAGATCAGGTGAATGCCACTTCAGTGAATAAAAGTACCAATTTCTTTCCATAAGAGCAAAACCTTACAGTCTAGCTGATCCCACAAAAGCTCAATGGGGTTAAGATCCATAACACTCTTTTCCAATTATCTGTTGTCCAATGTCTGTGTTTCTTTGCCCACTCTAAACTTTTCTTTTTGTTTTTCTGTTTCAAAAGTGTCTTTTCCTTATCAATTCTTCCCATAAGGCCTGCACCCCTGAGTCTTCTCTTTACTGTTGTACATGAAACTGGTGTTGAGCGGGTAGAATTCAATGAAGCTGTCAGCTGAGGACATGTGAGGCGTCTATTTCTCAAACTAGAGACTCTGATGTACTTATCCTCTTGTTTAGTTGTACATCTGGTCTTCCACATCTCTTTCTGTCCTTGTTAGAGCCAGTTGTTCTTTGTCTTTGAAGACTGTAGTGTACACCTTTGAATGAAATCTTTCAAAGCATTGTATAGCCTTCATTCCTCAAAACAATGATTGACTGATGAGTTTCTAGAGAAAGCTGTTTCTTTTTTGCCATTTTTGACCTAATATTGACCTTAAGACATGCCAGTCTATTGCATACTGTGGCAACTCAAAGACAAACACAAGATTAATTTAATGAACCAAATATCTTTCAACTGTGTTTGATATAATGGCAAGTGATTTTCTAGTACTAAATGATCAATTTAGCATGATTACTCAAGGATAAGGTGTTGGAGTGATGGCTGCTGTCTAGATTTGATCAAAAATGACTTTTTTCAAATAATGATGGTGCTGTTTTTTACATCAGTAATGTCCTGACTATACTTTGTGATCAGATGAATGCCACTTTGGTGAATTAAAGTACCAATTTCCTTCCGAAACAGCAAAATCTGTACATTATTCCAAACTTTAGGCCACCAGTGTATTTACATCTTAAAACCCCTCAACTGACTTGTCAACCAATTGCAAGGATTTCCTTTCTGTGCTGTCTAAGATCATTGTGCAGACTTGTATCATATAAAACAATTTATAATAAAGGGATATTAAAAAAAAAAAGATACAAAAAATAAATAACAAATGTACATCTTTAAACTTGTTTTATTTTCTGTGTTTTGTTTTTGTATCTTTTACCTGTTAAAAAGTGCACTGTACATATTTTGTGTGTATGTTCAATGCTTAATAATAATTTTAAAAAACATAATTAAAAAAATAAGGTCTTGTAAACATGATTGCTTGATTGTACTTGCTTTATGACTACGTATTCCCCTGTTAAATATCATAATAATAAAATAATAATAATAAAAATAAAAAGAACATGAACTTTAAACCGCAGAGCCGAATTACCGTAAACAGGGTTGTGAGGGTTACTTTTGAAATGTATTTCACTACAGATTACAGAATACATGCTGTAAAATGTAATTTGTAACGTATTCCGTTAGATTACATTAAGGTCAGTAATGTAATCTAAATACTTTGGATTACTTCTTCAGCACTGGTAGATTTTTTCACTTGTTTTGACTATAAAAACTCTGCCAGTACAGTAAGACAAAATACACATGTTAAAAATACATTCTCTGAAAAACCAAATTATCTTATGCAGTGTTGTTTCTAAAACAAGAGAAATCAAATTGATCTTGTTTTAAGGATTTTTAGATATTTTTACAGGAAAACAATACAAATAAATATTATCAAGAATATGATTTTTGCCCGAATATCAAAGGTCTTACTAGAAAAATAGAAATTATGATCTAATGTGAATTTTCTTGATAAAAAAAATATGATCGTGCTGTAACATGTGCATGTAAAATGGCTAGAAATAGCATTTTAGCTTAGCGTAAAGCTAACAATTTACACAAGATTTATTTCTATTTCTTCTGCTCTAAACTTACTTCAAACTTACTTCTCTGTCTGCTCGTATGAATGTAACACATCATAAGAAAGTGTTTCACCGCTGTTCAAATGCACTTTGGATCACATCATTTATATGTATAAATGTTTTCCATCTGAAAGGACGAAATATTAAATGAAACAAATGACAATAAAATGCAAAGTAATCTCTTCAGTAATCTAAATACTTTTAGAATGTAACTGTATTCTAATTACCAATGATTTAAATTGTAACTGTAGTGGAATACAGTTACTTATATTTTGTATTTTAAATATGTAATCCCGTTACATGTATTCCGTTACTCCCCAACCCTGACATGTGCAAAACGCGTTTTTAAATCGGTTGTTATATTTTTAAATAAGCCTTTGCCAGCCTTTTTTAATACCCTTCTCTGTCATGTTTTTGTATGAGGTTGCGATGTTAAATATTCAACATTTGAAAAAAGATGTTTGCTAGTGTGATTGCTTTAGCACTGCTTTTAAAAGCACCCGGAAGTCGCGGTTTGCGTTGGTAATGGAAAAGTGTCCAGAGAAACAAGAGTTTTTGTTGATTTTTCTGGGACAGTTCTAGTTTGTCGCTTGTGTAGCTGATGCAAACTTTGAACATGCGCATATACTTTGAGCATTACGACAGGACCTTCGTTTACATGTTTTTCTGAATCGTCACGTGACCGCGCATATGCGCATGCAGCTTTAATTATTATTATTATTATTTTTATTATTTTTTATTATTATTATTATTATTATTATTATGTAATAAAGACTAACACGGCCGTAATTTGCGATAACGTGTAATTTATTCATAAATTATTTTTAATTTAATTTTACTTAATTTTCACTGAAATGCTTATATAATGTATTACGTCACTATCATCTCTAAAATATGCTGCTTAAAGGGAGTTTGTGCTCTGAAAAGTTGTAACTCACAGGTGTATCAGGTGTGGATTTTCTCTTCTGTGAATGCTGCTGCCTCTGACTTGCTGTAAAATGGCTTCAGTTTTGGGGGTGGAGATTGATAATACAAATCATGAATATTAAACATGACAGATCGTTTTGTTTTAGAACAATGCTTGGAGAAATGAAACACAGACAGCCGTTATTAGAAAACCTCTTTGTTCCTGTTAGAATTAATTCCACTGAGTTACTCAAGCTTCACATTCCTCTCTTAAACTGCCCTGACTCCTAAAATTACTCTAAATTTTGCTCATTTCTTATTAACTCGTATTACTCTTATTCTCATTTTACAATATGCATTTGCTTGGAAGTGATTTTTGCTTTTTCAAGGCATTTAATTCTCAGTAATGGAGTAATTATCTTTTTGCCCGACTGTGAAATGAACAAGGTTCAGTCTGGCAAAAAATAGCTCTCACTAGATATGCATGTTATTTGTCGTGTATTAACAACTGTTAGGCTATAAGTATAAAGCAGTTTGTAGCTCATTGACAAAAGCTTGTCCGAGGTGATTTTATACATACATATTTTTAAAATATTTTTATTTTATATATATATATATATATATATATATATATATATATATATATATATATATATATATATATATATTATTATTATTATTATTATTATTATTATATATACAGTATATATATATTATTATATATACAGTAAATGTATCTATATATATATATATATATATATATATATATATATATATATATATATATATACTGTATATATATATATATATTATATATACAGTAAATGTATATATATATATATATATATATATATATATATATACTGTATATATAATAATAATAATAATAATAATAATTATATATATATATAATTATTATTATTATATACAGTACATATATATATTATTATTATTATATATACTGTATATATAATATATATATACAGTCAATGTATATATATATGTATATATATATATATATATATACTGTATATATATAATATATATATATATAATAATTATTATTATTATTATTATATATACAGTAAATGTATATATATTATTATATATATATATATATATATATATATTATATATACAGTAAATGTATATATATATATATATATATATATATATATATATATATTATATATATATACAGTATATATATATATATATATATATATATATATATATATATATATATATATATATATATATATATATATATATAGTACTGTGCAAAGGTTTTAGGCACATAAGATGTTTCACAAAAGCTTTTGTCTTAAGATGGTTAATTGTCATGACCCCACAGAGCCCCCCACTGAATATCGGATCAGTCTGAGATTACATAAAGAGACAGAATAGATAGAAGAAGAACTGTGGTGAATTCTCCAAGAAGCTTGAACATCCTATCTGCCAACAACCAAGAAAAACTGTGTCTAGGTGTACCTAGGAGAATTTGGGCTGTTTTAAAGGCAAAGGTGGTCACACCAAATATTGATTTAGTTTTTTAATGTTTACTGGACTTTGTATGACATTAAGTGATAAATGAAAACTGTGCAACATTTTTTTCACAAGTGCCTAAAACTTTTGCACAGTATTGTATATATATATATATATATATATATATATATATATATATATATATATATATATATATATATATATATATATATGTAAAGAAAAATATTTTTTTTAAAATATAGTTTAATACACATGCATCATTCGTAGTAATGTAGCATTTGTGTCCATGTTCATTTCACAAATTTTTTCACAAATATAATGAATTTGAGAGTGAAGAATAGCAATTATTTTTTTCAGGGTTACACCATTTGACCTGAACAAAATGTACTGTTTCATAAAAAATGTCAAAATATTTATATTTCATAATAATGTTTGTTTTTAACTTCAGACACAGTCTTGAGGGGCTGAAGGGATCCCCTCCTTTTTTTTTTTTTTTTTTTTTTTTGACCACAAAATAGACTACCTACATGTTGGTTACTCCACATAACTTTGATTTGTTGGACAAACGTTTTTCATGTATTAATCCTATTTTTATAATATATTTTTTTAAATAAACTAATACAACATTCTTCTGCACTACTCATGCCAAACATTGTATTTTTTTTTTTTATTTTGAAAGATTTTTTACTTTAAGCCAGATAGAAAAATATCAAAATGACTTTGAACTCAGTTATTGAAAACATGCTAATCATAAATAGATCTGTGCAAAAAAAATAAAAAAATAAATAAAAAATAAAAAAACAAATAATATGGGCGTCGCGTCCGACTCTTGTAATAAAGAATGAATGCAAGATCCGTTGCAGAAACGAACTTTATATAACTTCGCAGTATCAGAGTGTTCCTGTGTATAGAAAGGCTGTAGTTCGTCAGATTCACCAGCAGATATCAGTGTTATCAAGGAAAATGTAAATAGTTCAGGTCACGATGACTTGCAGGAATTTCATTTTCTGGGCTGTGTATAGAAGGTAACCGTCTAACCGCCAAACTCTCGCGAGAGCCTAAATTTGCTATAACTGAGGTTAAGGTTAGATTTAGAGGTAATGTTAGGTTTTGGTTTAGGGGTAGGTGTACGGTTTAGGCTCCAAATAAACACTATAAGCTATAAAAGGGTTTAGACTCCAAATAAATACTATAAACGCAGTGAGTGAACGTCGCATGCCACTCTCGCGAGTGGTAATCAGAGGGTTACCTTCTAGACACGACTGTTTTTCAGATATATATCACTGCAGCATTTAAAGGAATATTCCGATCGACATTTGTGGCATAATGTTGGTTACCACGAAAATGTATTTTGAATCATTCTTCCTTTTCTTGGTAAAAATCTTGGTTCCTGTGAAGCACTTACAATGGAAGTGAATGGGGCCAATGTGTGTAAACATGATTTTAGTGTGATAAAATCACTTACTAACCTTTTTGGTGTAAAGTCATAGCCAATTTTACAACTTTGTTGCCATGAAGGTGTTAGCACACAGAAAACAAGACATGTTCTCACCACTTTTGAATTCAAAGTGATGCCCATGTTTCCAGGCATACCAGCTGTACCAGCTGTACTGCAAAGAGCACCTGTAGTGCTGAGATTGTCTCCATGACAACTGCTAAGTAACACATCATGAATTTGGTAATATACCTGTCTTCTGCTCTCATCTCACTTAACTTTTGACCCAACACATCACATCATCATTTAAACAGAGAGCAGAGATACAGAGCATGAGAGGAAAGATGAGCTTCAGTCTGTTAAAGTCACTTCTTACAGTGTATGATGGTATTAATGCGGCTCTGTGCAGTCTGCCCGCCTACAGTTTTATGGACTTTTTCCTTGGCATGTCCTCACAGGCGTGTGTCAGTGTGACTGATGGACTGTAACTGAGTCCAGAGGCTGAAAGCCCAGCTGGCATCCATCAACCCAATGAAACCGATAATTGGGCAACATTTTGAAGGGTGGTATTTGTCACTGAAGTCGAGCTCAAGCGAGATTTCAGCCCATAATAAAGACCTTATTGAGGAAACGGTCTACGGTGTGAAGAGGCGTTAAGCTGTTTCTGTTGAGTTTTGCACGTGTGTAACTTAACGCCAGAACTAAACCATCATCAAACGGCCGCTGTTCTTCTATGATCAGACGGTTTGGTCGCACAGTTGTTTTTCTTTCTCAGGAGGGTCATAGTACCTTTTCAGCTAAGCAACTTTACACGCACAAATATGTTGTAATGTTGGTGTAGCCTATTGTAGACTTCCGTAAATATACTCCGTTCAAGCACTCTGAACGTAAAGGAATATTCCGGGTTTAATACAAGTTAAGCTCAGTCAAAAGCATCTGTGGCATAATGTTGATTACTGCACAAATAATTTAAACTCATCCCGCCTTTTCTTTAATAAAGCACAAATGTGTGTTCCAGTAAGACACTTTCAATGGAAGTCAATGGGGTCATTCCGTAAACGTTAAAATACTCACCGTAAAATAGCCACAAGACGTAAACAATATGTGTGTTAACATGATTTTAATGTGATAAAATCACTTACCAACCGCATCTGTGTAAAGTTATAGCCAATTTGACAACTCCGTTGCTATGAAGGTGTAACGCCGTAAACCCTGGAATGTCAGTAATTCATCAGTCCGTCGCAAAATTGATTGATTGTAAATGAGAACGCCCCCGAAGTTGTTGACCTAGGGGGTGGGGGGTGGGGGGGAGGGGTGTGCCACCCTCTCGTGTCGCCCACCCCACAAGATGCCACCCTGGGCAACTGCCCATGTCGCCCATGCCTAAATCCGCCACTGATTTACTGAATGGCAAGAAAATGAACAGGATGGAAATAAAGAACTAAAGTTAGCCACTGAACAGCAAACGATTGACAGTTAGCTTACATGAGGGTGTCAACTTAAAATTAATTTTTATTTTTACAATCTTTTTTTTTATATATATATATATATCACACCTATTTCTGTAATGTTATCACACCATATTTTTTTAATTTATTTTATTTTTTATGAAACCAACTGATACCAGAAAACATCACAGAACTCCATTCTTAATGCTCATAAATTGTTTTCCCACCAAAATATATGTCACTTCCTGAAGGATGATGTCTTTAAAGAACTGGCATCTGTTTTGTTGAGCACCCAACATTGCTTTTTTTTTTTTTCAATGCCTGCCATGCCATCTTCTCTAGATATGTGAAGTTATAACTCAAAGATGTTTAAAGCTACAGCCGGCACACTGTGTGCTCATAAATGAGTGATTTCACTCTTGAGTATTGAAAAAATATGACTGCTATGACATCTTGAGTATTCAGAGCGGAGGTCAGATATGGCACCACACTGCTATATTTATTTTTATGATGCCATATTTTGTGTTTATGTGGAAAGCAGTGGAGCAGCAATGTGTGAGTTTCATGCTGCTGTCATTAAAGTATAAATACAGCACAGAGAGCTCCGATGAGACTCGTATTAACATCTGTACGTTCTCTTGATTGGAATGAAATATTGGTATACTGCTTGCATTATACAGTGAATGCTGGCTACTTTTAATGGTATATGAAATCGTATGCATTTATGCAACAGTAAACATTTTAAACAGTAGTATGTTAAGGAACAGTTCACCCAAAAATGAAAATTGTGTCATTTACTCATCCTCATATTACTCGTTACCCATATGACTGACTTTCTTTAATGGAACACAGTAGGAGATGCTAAAAATGGAAAATTCTCTCATCATTTACTCACCCTCATGATGTCCCAGGTGTGTATGACTCTCTTTCTTCAGCAGAACACATTTGAAGAAAAATATCTCAGCTCAGAAGGTCCTTAAAATGCAAGTGAATGGAGATCAGACTTTTGAAGCTCCAAAAATCACAGACAGTCAGCATAAACGTCATCCATACGACTCCAGCGGTTAAATTAATGTCTTCTAAAGTGATACGATCACTTTTGGTGCGAAAAAGATCAATATTTATGTACTTTTTTAACTCTAAATCATCGCTTCCAACTGAGTAGGAGGAACGCTGTACAGAAGCTTCGTTGGTTTTGGTTTAGATCTGTATTTATCTGTTTGTTTACTCACAATAGTGCGTTTGTGTGCTTATCCTGGATGTCTCTACCGAGAGAAAAATGTGAGATTATGTTCATAACATGCCAACGTGAACACATCACATGAGAGACCGCATGAATTCAGCGCTCTCGTGAATGTGTATACTGCTGCTGATGCGTTGATTTATAGTTAAAAAGTCATTTTAAAAGCAACAACATCATTCTACAAATTTGTTCATTTGTGTTCCACCAAAGAAAGAGGCATACAGGTTTGGAACAACATGAGGCTGAGTAAATGATGACCAGTGGTGGGTGTAATCTGAATACAAAGCAAGTAGTTACTGTAATCTAATTACTTAAATCAAAAGGACATAACATTTTTATTCTTGTAAATTCTTGTATCAGATTACAGTTACCCACCTTCAAATGTGATATTACTTTTGAGTACATTACTTGGGATACAAATATTTTTTAAATCATAGGCCTATAATTGATGTGTAGTTGAAAATATTAATTCATATGTTCATATGGATACACACAAATATTTATTTGAGCCTATTTTGAAAATGTACTCATTTAAATTTGATAATAAAGCTGTGTAATGTTTAACTAAATTAAGTGAATAAACTTGGAAAAAAAATGGTTTGGATGAAATTTCGATATGGAATTGAATGCGTAAATCTTAAAATAATTTTATAAAATGTTCATTGAGTTTCTGTGACAGCTGAAGGATGTACGACAATGAACAAAGAGGAAATATACAAACAATATTTTGAAATTGTTGAGCGGAAAAAAAAATCTGTGAAATGTTATAGAAAGTAACTTTAGAGTGTAGTAATTAGTAATGGGATTACTTTCCCAAAAAGTAATCAATAAACTGATTACAATTTTAGAGAAGTAATTAGTAGTATTTCAAGTGGATTACTTTTTTAAATAACTTACCCAACACTGATGATGACTGATGAATTTTCATGATTTGAGTGAATGAAGCGTTTAAGAAAGTAAATATGGTCAAGTGTGATTTAATGAGGCCTTTAAAAGTTTACAATGAATCTGAAATGAGGTGTCATGAATGAGGCCCCTACACACTAATACATTTTTGTTTGGAGGCATTTCCTTCACCAAAAACGCTCTCCATTATTGCAATCTTTTGGAAACGATGACATACTAAAACTGAGTTTGCACACTGGATGTGGCCTGAGTTTTGAAATCATTCCAGTGAGTTTATTCAAAGTGAGGACACACATGCAACTGTTTCTTAAAGATATACATCATCAATCTGCGCTTGAGTGGACATCTGTTCCTCTAGACAGTTTCCCTTGGAATTGAAATATTACAGAGACCGACTGCTGTGCTGTCTTTGGAGACGATTGAAAACAACCCTAAAAGAGTTTCTCTTTAGAGACGATGCCAAACCTGATTAAAAAACACCTCCATGAGGAGAACTTGGATCGCAGTTTTGACCCAAAGCACGAAACGGCCCCAGCACTGGCAGCACTCAGTGCATTTAAATACTCTCTAAATTATAGTGTGTGTCTGTCTGTTTGTGTGTGTCTGTGGTGTATGCCTGTATGTGTTTGTGGACCGCTTGAGACTTCATTTATCATACTCACTGCACATGTGTTTGGATGTAAGAGTTTCCATGTGTTTTTCTGTGTGTGTGTGTGTGTGTGTGTGTGCAGGTATGCAAGCGTGCTCAGATGCAACATGTTTCACCAGGAATTTTGTTCCTGTTTTTTTTTTACAGACACGAGTGTGTTTCAGTGTGTTTGTAGTCAATCTGTGGCTAGTTTTCAGTGGTGACACAGTTTAGATGTGTGTCATTAATCACATGTACCTAGTATGGTGGCATCCAGTGGCGGATTTAGGCATGGGCGACATGGGCAGTTGCATAGGGTGGCATCTTGTGGGTCAACAACTTTGGGGGGATGATGAAGTGGTTTCACCCAGGGTACCATACAAGCTAGAACCGCTACTGGTGGCATCAGGGAGTTCAAAACAACTTTTCACATCTAAAGCATCTCTGTTTTACTGTCTATTTCGAAGTCATCATTTTTGTGTGTGTGTGTGTGTGTGTGTGTGTGTGTGTGTGTGTGTGTGTGTGTGTGAGGCAATAAACGCTAAACCTTTAAAGACAGACCTACAGTGAACTCAGAGGCTGTTAATCGACGGTTCTGTTGAAGTCATCAGTGTACATTACTTCAACGTTATTTTTTAGAAATCGTGTTTAACAGCCATATTTGTGGAGAACTACACTACCCATGATCCTGAACAGAAAGATCAACCAATCAGAGAATCGTGGTGAACAAAGCACGTCAAAATATCTCCGAAGCGACTGCCCACTCCCATGACGCACTGAATGATGCAATAAAGTTTGTCTCCTTACATTCTCAAACTACTTATATATTTTCATATATCTAAATTTAAATTTTTAATTACATCCTATCATTCGCAATGCTTCATGGGATTGTAGTTCATGATGTTTGTTCACTATCATTGTTATTGAGGTGTTTGTGCATCCACACGAATCAGCGGCACATAATATCTTTGCTTTGCAAGCTATATACAATTAACTGAAAGATTCATTAAATTCAGGGCTTTTTCTTTTATATGGTTTGAACAGCACAAATGATTATTGCGGAGTGTTTTGTGTGTGTAACTCAGAAATGAACATGTGGTCAGTTTGTGGTCATGTACGCATGTACGATCAACATGAGACTAAAACAGAGCCAGACCAAAAACCAGCGCAAGACTGCCAACTGAACTCAAGAGAAACGTGTTTTTAACCAGAATGCTTTTTGGTTTGGTTTGGAACTAAAACATGCTGTATTTTAAATGGATATTGTTCAACTCTGTCATTCTTGGAGCTTGTCATGTTGAATATTTTAAGTCTCTGTGCATTTTAAAGTTGTCACACCGCAGAGCACGCATGAATGAATGATTGCACGCTAAAACAATTCCGCGGTGAAAAACAATATCTGCAATTTGTGCAACATTTAGCATTTTTCCCCTTTGCCTTATGCAAAAAATGTTCCTACATGTTTTGATTTATAAGCATAGAAGTTGTTTGTTTTTTTGCACAATCTCTGACACTGAACCATATATAAGACTGTTTATATAATTTACTCTGTGTAAAACATTTCACCTTTTGTCTAAAAATGAAATGGAAAGAGATCCTGATATTGCAGTCATCATTTAATTAAGAATTCAGTCAAAGAGGTTTACATTATTTATGAAAATCCACTAAAGCCAATTAACTGTGTGGCAATGAATTCAACTGTACGGTGAATTATGCTTCAGTATAAATGTATTAAACTTGTGATTATTATGAGAAATGACAAAACCCAGCACACTGTAATCAAATTAGTTGACGTTACTTAGATTGTTTTTTTTTTTAAGTAAACATGCTTATTTGGCTCAAGTAAACTGAACTTCATTATTTTAAGTAACATTAACTAGTTACAATACATTTCAATTATCTTAATTTTATTTAATTATTTAAATGAAGTTATAACACATCTTATATTGTATAAGGGAAGTTATGACTGGACTCTAGGTTAGCCAATTGGCACATTGGATTCTCCTTTTGTAAAGTACAATTGAGTAAATAAGGATTGGCTCGAAGTTCAAATGACATTAATCACCCTGATGGTGACTTCACACAAATCACAACTATCAACCAGCTACAAAAAACAACAACAATAGTCATTTAAATAATTATTATTATTCTGCATAAGTTCCCTTGTTTTGCATACACATGAGGTGTATGGGTATTCCACACAGCCACAATGTTGTACTTGAAGCCAAAGTTTAAAGAACGTATATATTTAAGTTGCAAAATGTGACATTTCAAGAACTGTTTAATTAGGACCACTTAAATGTTTTTATTAATGACAACTTTAGAGTTTAGAGAGTAACAGTCACTTAGTAAGAATAAAAATATTAAGCTTAATTTTTATTTATTTATTTTTTTTACAATTAGTATTTCCAATTTATAGAATCAGTTTTAAGTTTTCATACATTTCGCTGAACTTATGCTTCAATGCTTAATTTTTTTTGAAGGCACATTTGAAGAGTCTCCATATGAATTTCATGAAACTAAAATGACCTTTTAGAAAAAGAAATCAAATATAAGAGAGGTTTGATTTGTGCAACATGTAGTCACTAACCATAGGTCCATTTGTGCATAGTTAAGATGACTTTACTATTAATCTAAAATGTGAAAAATAGTTATAATATACAACATCGGGGTGTGTCCAAACTTTAAACAAGTAGCTATGTTTAGGCAAGATTTGAGTGTTACACAAGGGAATTATTTTTATATTATTAAATTATAAATAAATAATGTCCTGCTATTTCCTAGAGATATATAATGGTCATTAATAACATAAACGGATCAGAAGTTTATGACAGGTCAGTTGTAAATGTATTCATTGGTCTATATTTATATTATAAATGTATGATATTTATATACTTAAACACGTTGTATTGTAGGAAGTGCATAAGAGAGTCACAAAAATACACAATAGACAATATAATACAATGTAAGTATTTTAGAGCATATTTTTATAGTATCTGTGACATTAAAAAAATGCAATGCTAAGTAGTGAGGCGCATAAAAAATATACAAACATAAATATAACATGTAAAGTTAGTTTATAATTGGAATATATTTAACAGAAAAGTGACGTTTAGACATGCGCACCAGAATTAAACCATTTTTTTTAAAAAAAGGTTTGACATGATGATCAAGAATTCGCCGCCTTGTGCATTTTTTTTACCTTTTATGCTCCATTATAAACGCCAATATATAGAAAATGAGTTTTTTTAAAATGTTATATTTATTGCAAGGTTAACAAACAAGCTGTGACCCCGATTACAAATGAAGACAAACGACATTTAAATACTTTTTAACCCAAATTTAAGAGCATATTGAGCTAGAGGTTGTTTCTCAACAAATGTCATTGATGATGGGCAGACAATAAATCAGACTGAATTGAGCTGATTCTTTATTGGCTGCTGATTTTTCCCTGAGCTGGACAGTAAAACCATTCCTCCCCACACACTTCAAATTAAATCTGAATTTAGAAATAAACTTGCTCATTTTGGCTGTAAGATTTCACACAGTGTGGCTTCATTTCAGGGTTATAATTTCATAAAGACAGAACTGTAATGTATATGACAGTTTAAATAAAGCCATGAGAGACTTGTTGAAATATGATTGCATTTTATTTGTTTTCTGACTTTAAAGCTACTTTAATAAATAATGGCCAACTAATCATACGCCCTGAGGTGAACACAAACGTACGAAAATCTCACTGATATCCGAGCCCGGGAGCTGTGGTCAGTCTCTGTCCGTAGAGCGCATATGGCGAGTAAAACGGGCCCGTGGCTGCGGGGAGCGGCATGGGCGCACCGGGTGTCGGTAAAGGGCTTTTGGAATACGGGTGGTACCGTGTGCCGAGCCCTAATGCGTGATGCGGCGTCCTGAGAGCGAGCGGGGCTCCAGGCGCTCCGGGCATATGACAGGCCATTGCCGTTAACGAGTTCGGGTATCCTGATATGAGTTTCTCCGCGCCCGTAAACGCGGTATGATGCCGCAAATGGCTCAAAAGTTCCTCCGAGGAAGAGAAGCGCTTGTCGCATGGTCCATTCGCGGACACCCAGTTACAAACATGCGACTGGGATTCGTTAGGAAGCATGAAGCCATACGCGTACAACGGGTGTCCTGGGAATGAGGGCGCAGAGGCGGATAGAGGGTGTAAAGGGTGGGTGGGGAACATGACGGGGTATCCAGACTTTAAGGCCGTGGTTGTTGCGGTGTCGTGCGAGCTGTTGGGTGATAGATGGCTGGCGCAGTGGTAGCTCAGGCAGAACGGGTCTCGGCACAGGCTGGTGGACATGATGGATGGCGGGGAGGCTCCGGCGAGGGGACTCGACCCCGCCTTACTGCTGAGAGAGCCCGCAGCGCCGGACAGCTGAGCATTAATCAACTGACTACTGCTACTGCTGGCCTTGCTCGGGTCCAGAGCCACTCCATGGGGCAGAAAGGGCTGATGGTAGCTGGCATAAGCCCCCGCTAGAGCACCGTGGTAAGGTAGTCCGGCAGGCGAAATGGGGAATACGGTGTGCCCGGGTCTGTAGGGCGAAACCGGCGCTACAAGCCCTGATCCAAGCGCAGATGACGCAGTTGTTGCATCAGATGTGCAGGGTTTAGAAGCGTCCTGTGGTTTGTTCGTATCGCTGTTGCTCTCAGAACGGGGTCTACTGGGGTTGGTAGACCCAGGGTTATCCAGTGAAGAGCTTTTATTCGCATCACTCTCCCTTTTCCCCACTTTATCCCCTGATTCCGGGCGTCCGGGTTGCGGAGAGCCAGAGCCGCATGAGCTCGGGCTGCCCGTCCGTGGCGTGACGGGCCGGCAGGTGGCGCTCGGCACACGGAAACCAGTTTTATCTCCATCCGAATCTTTTCTCTCCGACGATTTGGAGTATGGCTTGAAACAAGATTTGTCCTCAGCCCCGATGTCGCTGATCTTGAGCGGGCTGGATTTGGAGTCCTTGTCCGATGTGAGCGCGGAGAGTTTCGTTCCGGACAGGGCGTCGGACTTCCCGATTTGGGAACATGTTTGCGCAAGGAGGGCAAGTGGACTCTTCTTGGCATCCAGCTGTGAAAATACAAAGTATTTAATTGGATTAACTATATAATAGTTTGAAATTACACCCACATTCATGTTTGACAAAAATATTGAACTACCCTCTTTAAATTTGTGTTTAATGTGGATTTGCGCCCCCGGTCTCTCCATTGCGCACATACATTTATAGGCCAAACAGGCTATGTACAGTTTTGCATTTACGCTTTGGCAATGTAAAGCTTTTTAATACGTCAACAAACCTTCCTGAATCTTTAGACATTAAACTGAACGTTAAGAAGGCTTTTTGCTATATGGCAACATATAATTTTCCTTTTAATTACTTGTTATTCAGAAAAAAAAAAAAAAAAAAGAAGAAAAAAAAACAGAAGTTGCATTGTTAGATGTAAAAGAGCAGTCTTTAAAGAAAGGCTACAAAATTAACACTATAACGATTTGATTCAGGTGTTCAGAAAAACAAAGTTAACAAAGTATTGCCTATTCTACAGAAACGCCGCGAGAGAAAGTGCACAACTGACACGAATGAAGATGAGCTCAGCTTTTAAGAGTAATATATTAAAGGATACTTGATAATTCACTCAACATGAGTTTAAAGGAGTTCAAAATGTATAAATATATCAATTCAGAAAAAAAAGTTAGATTTTTTTAAACCATTTTCTATTGCAGCAAATTTTCCTCAATGTTTTATTTTATTATTATATAAAAAAATGTGTTCGTGTTATTGGACTTTTCTTTCTTTCTTTCTTTCTTTCTTTCTTTTACATTATTTCCCACCGTATCATAATGCATAGCAACAATAGAAGTTCAATTGTAACCTCTGGCTTATTAGTGAAGATTCTTCAGGAAAAAAGCTGTAAATGCATTAAGCGTTGAAAATAATGGGTGGAGCAATAATAAAAATAAAAATGAAGAAACCCTTGAAACATGCGAGGTTTCGTGTATAATTTACCTCGATTGGACTGACTGGAGTGGACGGTAAATGTTGGAGATAGTCCGGGTGCAGAATGTGTCCGTTCCGCGCAAGCATTTTCAACACTTTCACGGGTAAACGGTTCGCCTGGCGCGTCGGGTCTGCGGGAGGCAGTGAGTGCAGCAACGGGTTTTGTGTTCGGTTCTTCTCCCACACTAGATTGACCACCCTAAATAAAGCAGACTCCGTAGGCAATGTGATCATGTCCAAATTATCTCTGCGTAGTCTGGAAACACATCTGTAAAATGAACAAATAGTATCCGCCCAAGACAAACAAACGTGTAGAAATGATATGGGGGAAAAATCTAAATAATCCTTAAAGGTGTTTGTTGAGAAACGCGTAAAAGGAGAGTCCGGAGCGCATGTTATCTGGGAGGACACACCTGCGTTACGCACTCCGTTCAGCTCAGCTCAGCTCAAGCACCTCTTGTCCACACGCACCCTGACATTAAAGCCTTCACTGCCCTCCAATCAGAGCGCTCCGTATGGTGATTGATAGGTCAAATGGGCGTGACGTAGTGATGTGGGCGTTCGTTTCGTCCAAGGTAAAAACAAACACGGTCATAAACACAGTATAGCCTAAGAGATATTTAACAAAATATCTATACATATGGTAAAATAAACAAGAGTGGTGCTTAAAATGTATCTAATAGTTTTATTCATTGGCACTATTTTTCATGTGAGTAGCCATCTGAAAAAGTGGCCTTTTAGCAGGTTAATGTTTTATTAATGTATCTGGTGTGATTATAATTTGTAGACTTAAAGGCCTTAAACATTAGAGATGGCTCATAATTAGATTAGCTACTTCATGGGCAGTATAAAGTGTCATTTCAGATTGATACTGGATGTCTACAGCTATAAACCGCAAGACTAATGAACACTGCACCAAACTAAACCAACCCCTAATAAAAATAAATTATACTAAGGTGAGACATCATACAAACATTTCCAAAAACCATAAAGCCCAAAAGTAAAATAAATAAATAAATAAGTAACCATAAATGTAATATCTAGTGATTAAAAGGCATACAAAATATACAATGTTGGCTATATTATACCATACTGTACTGTACTATACTTTAGCCTACTGTTCTATATCCTACTATACTATAATATACATTAGTCTACTATAGGTATACTATATACTACAGCATACTATCCTATAGGGCTACTATAGTATTCTATACTATACTGTACTATACTATAGTAAAGGCAGACTTTATTGTACTATAGCACACTAAACTATAGGGTTTCTATATTATACAATACTATACGATACTATATTATACTGTACTATAGCCTACTATACTATACTATACTATAGCCTACTATACTATACTATACAATACTATACTATAGCCTATTATATTATAAAATATTATAGGGCTACTGGACAACAGTATACTATACCCTCCTACACAATCCTATAGACCTACTATAGTCTACAATACTATAGGGGTACTATATAATAGCCTACTATACTATACAATACTATACTATATAACAGTATACTATATCCTCCTATACAGTCCTATAGACCTACTATACTATAGCTTACTATACATTACTATACTATAGCCTACTATACTATACAATACTATAGACCTACTATACAACAGTATACTATATCATCCTATAGAGTCCTATAGACCAGTCTGCTATACTATTGGGCTTCTATACTATACAATACTATACTATAGCCTACTTTACTATAGCCTTCTATACTATACAATTCTATAGGGCTACTATACAGCAGTATACTATACCCTCCAATACAGTCCTATAGACCTACTATACTATATGGCTACTATACTATACCTACTATACAGTACTATAGGCCTTCCATACAATAGTATAGGCATACTATACTATACTATACTATACTATACTATACTATACTATACTATACTATACTATACAACAATAGGCCTACTATACTATAGTATACTAAATGGATATTTTACTAAATCCTACAATACAGTACCATAGGTATGCTATACTATAATATAGCCTACTCTACAGTTCTATAGGCCTATATTGTACTATGCTATGCTACTATACTGCACTATACCTTTGGCCTTTACTGTGTAGATGGTGGTTGAGTCTGTATGAAAATAAGCTCCTCATTGGTTTGGAGTAAATTGGAAACATGCATCTGTGAATATAATTTTTTTTCAATTAAGAGTGTTTATCCTTATTAATCATTGCGTTATCTTGATCACATATAATACATTTGTATCTGTGAATAATTAAAGCACCCTGTGCAGATCAGCTCTCGAGCACCATGAAAACACAAGGGGGGAGGGGAACCATCGTGATGGATGAGTGGCAGATATGGTGATTGATGGCTGTGACTTGCTGTTTTCGGCGGCGGCTGTCAGCTCTCTGTACTGGCCGTGAGTTATTAGGGCCAGAAACTCCCCATTTATTGTGTGGGTGATGGATGACACCCAACACACGGGCGTTATTCCATAATGGGAACACATTTCAGATGGGCCATATTTCACCACATTTAAGTAGAAAGTTTTGAACACCTCCTCGATATTTCACATCCCTCTGACATATTTATGGATAACTCCATGCATGCAAATATAATTACACACCACAGCCTTTAGGATTTTACATTTTTTTATTCTAAACTGTTTCCAAAGAATACTTTTTTCTTTTTACATATTTGGATAAGTTACATACATTTTACTTAGAATTTCAGTAAATGAAATCCAGTTTAATATGCATAATTTCATTTACTTTTTTTTTTATTTTTTTTTATGAGGCTTCAAACATGTTTAATCTAGGATAGGAAGTATTTCTTCTACTAGACTAAAATTTGCTAATTACTTTCTCAATTTTTATTTACTAGACTGTTTTTACTGGGATCAGCTATGTCCCAAACACTTTTAGAAAAGAGACAAAGACTTGAGAGTTACCACAGCAAAAGGCCAAATAAGGTAGGCCAGTACTTTTATATTTAAGTACATATATTTTTATATGGGTGGGGGGCGGGCTGGCTTTTATGCTGGCCTTCTGTGTAAGTCGGTGTAAGTGAGGTTATCAGGCAGCAAATTAACAGCAGGTGAACACAATCAGCACCTGACTGAGCAGAGTAGTAGCGCAGCAGAAACCATGAAAACAAAGAGAAACAACGATAAGCAACAGAAACACAATTTGTCCACAGAAGCAACATGAAAACAAAGAAAAAACAACAACAGTAATAATAATAATAATACATCTCAGGACATAACAGAAGGAATAAAACACAGAACACCAGCCTGCTCATCTTGGGTAGAACATATAGACTGACTGAGCTGATTAAATAAACAAATACACATTGAAGACTTTAAAATTTAGTGTTGTGGTGATACAGACTGATTTCACAGTGAAATCCGAAATAGGAGTTTGACTTTTCTTTAGCTGAAATCGGTCTGTGCTTACCGAAATGCGAAACACTGCCCCCAGTGGCCAAAGTGGTAAGGTGTATGGGCACGTGTGAGCTCCATTTTCCTGTCCACAGGGGGGCACCAAAAGCGAGTTGTTTTCAGCTGTAGAGGATACAGTAATACATGCACATTTTATAAACTGTACCCTAACCCAAACCCCAAACCTAAACCAAACCATCAGTGGAGTAAAAATGTAGTGTTAGATGGGAAAATATAACCTCCGAATCGTGCTTGTCGATGACGTGCTTCCAGTTACGCCACAGAGGAAGGTAAACACACTGGAGCTGATGCAAAAATGTCTGATAGGAGATGCCGCTTCTCAGTGATCGAATGATAATAACTCTTGGAAACAACATGCCGACTTCCTTTGTGATTATGTTGGGTACTAATGCCAATAGAAGCCAAAGTAAACACCGTCCCTTTTGTATAATCCTATTGCAAGCGTGAGAGAGTTCAATTGAACGTCAAATCATTATCATGCCAAGGAGATTGCAGATGTCAAGATTTATAGTGAAAAAGGAGTTACATTTGGGTCTGTTTCTCACCCAAAACCGATAGTATCTCTTCAGAAGACATGGATTAAACCACTTGAGCCATTATGCTGTCTTTATGTCCTTTTTGGAGCTTGAAAGTGTTGGATCCCATTGCATTGTGTTGGCATAAACACATCATATCTGCATAAAAAAAAATATCTTCATTCATATTCTGCTGAGGCAAGTTATTCAAGTTTGAGATGGCAAAAAATATAATTTTCATAGCTGGTCATTTTCATAACTATTCCTTTAAAGGATCAAAAATGGCTATACAGTGTCCCTAAAAAGTATTTGCACACTTAAGCCACAATTAAAATGCCAGAGTGTAACTGAATTTGATGATAAAATATCAAAGCAAGTATACTGTATAGCTACAAGATACTCATCAATTAAAGTAGTTAAACTACAGTAAAGTTACCCTTGTAAAAAAGTAATTAGCTACACTACAAGTTACTAACTAAAAGTAGCTAACTACACTGAGGCTATTTAAAGAAGAACACATTTTTAATTATATTATACTGTACAATTAAATAAAATCACCTGATTATGGTGAAATTAAACACATAGTGTCAGAATATTAAACTGAATATTAATATTAAATTAAAAATTAATGTAATTTAAATATAAAGGAATAAAACCTGAATACATCCTATTTTATATTACAGGGTTTTAGGAAAAACAGCAGCAATTAACTTCTTCAGAAAAGAAGGCAAATCCTTTTAAGGCTGCACAGTGGCTCAAGTGTATTAGTGAATCATTTATGTGAACTAGTTAATTTACATGAACCAACTCTGTCCTCCCCACCATCTTAAGAGGAGTTTGTCACATGACATCTCTTGTGTTATTGGACAGAGTCCTTCAGATAAACTCTGTGTGCTCTTTTAGTGCTCGCATCAACAGACAGGTGAGCAAAGGTCAGCCGCAAGATGGCAAGCAGGAAAATCTCACTTACTGTATGTCGGTCATGGTAATATAATACATTTTTCATAGATGCAACGTGGATGCTTGATGTCAGATGATTTCAGTTGATTTGGCTAAGCTCCATAGTTGAAGGAGGTGTGTAACCTCAATTGTACAAAATTGTACTCCCACAGACAAAAATAAATGAACCAATGAACGATGTTATTAAATGTTTTTCCAAAGTTTAACCCCTAACGCTCCTCTAAAATGAACAATAAAGTCAAACCCCTTACCGAAACTCTAAACGTAACTGTACCACTTGTACCACGGAAGAAAACCATCACACTCTCATGGCGAAATCGTCCGGGAATTTGCACGTGATGAAGTCGTATGAGTTTATGTGAACAGCATCGTGCGAGACCATACGAAATAGCCAACTTGTAAATTTCGACTTTTCATGTCAAGGTGAATTAATGAACTGATGTAGTGATACATATTTTGCTGTTATCAACAACAAAGCCGTTTTGCCGTTATGAGTGTTGTCATTGAAACAAATAAAAATGGCTCAGCGTAGAACCTCAGAGTTGCCATCTCATAATTACAGTAATTCCGACATGACGTGAACGCAGCAAAAGTCTATGGGGATTTTTTTGTGCTCCATAGACGAAAGAAAGTCATACAGGTTTGGAATGAGTAAATGATGACAGAACTTTCATTTTGGCTGAGATATTCACTTAAGCTTGTGTCTTAAAACTCTGAACTGCAAGACTCATCTAACTAAAGCTGACATTACTCACAAGGTGAGCTTTCCAACGTGATCTACATCAGAAAATGACTCTTGTTTTTGACTGCACTATTCATCTCTGTAGCAGCTATGTCTCAGGTGCAACTCGTCTTAAGAAGGTGTTCATGATAAACTGCCTTTCTTACAGCATGACGTTCATCTCTCAGGCAGCGTTAACCCGATCAGGTGCTAAGTAACGTTTCAAACTCTCAAAACTGTCGGTCTGAGACATTCAGATGATGTGAGACAGACAGAAGTAGAATTTCATGTTATGAAGAGTTCTTGGTCGAACGTCTCGTGACGAGTGCTTTTTAAGGATGTCTTATTAATTAGATAAAGCTGCAGACGTCCGAGTCTCTTTCGGAAGGGGGAGGAATTTCGCTTTGACGGATTACAGACGGACATCTATTTATCAGCAGGTGGGTCGAAGAACTGCCACACTGCAGTTATGCTCCGGAATACATTTGACTACTCTGGCATTCCTGACTGCCACTGGAACTAATTCCTGCAAAGTATGCAACCGAACAGCCCGGCATCTGCCATATTATTGTCTTAAGAACTCTTTGAAAAATACTGCTATTCTGAAGGGCCCATCACTTTTACTAATAGTCTTATGAGGATCATTTGGCATCAGCGTTATAGAGAATTTACTGCTAGGTCATAGTTCAAAGAGACTAGTGGAGGGGCCCTTTTTAAGTTTTGAACACCTCCTATTTATACTTTCATAATTTTTTTTCAGGTCTGGAAAAGTCATGGAAAATTGTATATATATATATATATATAATTTTTTTAAGTCACCAAAAGGTCATGTACATTCTTATAGTAACTGTACAAATAATAAATATATTACTGTTCAGCTACATATTGCTCTTTATAAGTGCTCTGTCTGCAAATTAGTGTGAAACATCATGCATACCACTTCGAGGTCTTATTGGACACAATTGTAAACTAATAAGTATATTTTTACATCCATTCCCAAAGACTGGTGCCTAATATACAAAGCAAAATATGCCCCAATTTCTATATACAAAAAAAAAAAAAGGATATTAATAATATAGGGGCAGTGGTAGCTCAGCGGTTAAGGCTCTGGGTTACTGATCAGAAGGTCAGGGGTTCAAGCCCCAGCACTGCCAAGATGCCACTGTTGGGCCCTTGAGCAAGGCCCTTGACCCTATCTGCTCCAGGGGCGCCGTATCATGGCTGACCCTGCACTCTGACCCCAGCCTAGCTGGGATATGTGAAAAAGAAGAATTTCACTGTATATGTGCAAATGTATAATGTGTGATAAATAAAGATAATTATTAATTATATTATTATTAATATAGTAATAACAATCTGGAAAAGTATGATTTAGGTATTATAACTCTTTGTAAAGCTACTTTCGAACAAAATGTTTTGTAAAAGCACTCTACAAATTAATGGAATTGAATTAAATTGGAAATTCGTTGGTCAAAATGTGTGGGAACCCTACCTGTAAAAATTGCTCTAAATTAAAAAAAAAATAAAAAAAATGTAAAAATGCTAAAGTAAAACTTAATTGTTTAACTAGTAGTTACCCTACCATGTTTAGTGAAAATGATTATATTTTATTTATTTTAACAAGACTAATATATATATATATATATATATATATATATATATATATATATATATATATATCATACTATATAAATACTATAATATATATAAATAAAATAAATACTGTATATTATTAGTAAAAAGTATGATTTTCCTTAGTTAACAGTGAAATTGTAAATACTACATGTTCATTTTATGGCTAACAATTGTCATAATAACTGTGAACCTAAATAACTGGGTATTCTAGTCCCTGCGTGACCCATCACATTTGATTTAAATTTTATTGAAATATTTATGTCCTTATTTTTGATATCAGTTGTGTACATTGGGGTGTTTTGTTTTCTTCTTTTTTACATTTACATTTTATGTTGTTTATTGCATTTTAGTCTTGCATGTGTTACCCTGATGGTGTTATGTGTTTGTGTAAGTGACGCTGTGCACAGTGAACGCACATTGGTCCTGGAAGAGCCACTCTTGATGAAATTTAAGACATCATGAGGACTTTTGTTTTACCACCTGTGCTACTATGGTGGTTATTGGTACATTTAAAAGTGCAAAACAGACTTGTGTAGTTCCAATAGGTAAGTATGTGTATATTAACATTAGATCATTTATTGACATTTATTGACAACAGTAAAACATTCAGGTACCAAAATGATATATGGTCACTAGTTGTGTAGTTGTGTCCTTTTTTTCCCTGTGGTGGAGAGTTGTGCGTGTACTGTCATCTTTCAATGTCTTCAGCGTCTCCTGCAGTCAGCGTTCAGTTTCTGTGTTTCTCGCAGGAGCAGTCTCGTGACTCCTGCACATGCGTGCCAGAGCGGCATCAGGTTAAGTGCATTAACGCAATGATGGGATTAATGTCACCCAAATGCCTAGTCCTATCTCAAGCTCTCTGAATGAATAGTCTTACTGTGTCTCATGGGCCAGATTATGGATTACCTGCAGGGAAGCTTCCATCAGGATTATGAGTGAAGAGAAGAACTGAGAGAACAGTCAGGTGTAGATGAACAATCAGAGACCACATCACAAAACACATGATGCTTTTAAACATTACACACTGGGTGAATACCAATTGAAAGTGATCATCCCTATGCCCTATTCCCTTCGAAGGACAGATCTCTTGATGTGGGCACTCTAAAGGGAGCATGAAAGTACTGTATGAATGTACCCTTCACTAATAATCTTGTAAAAGGGCTCTTCATGAAAAATAGTTTTTCTTACTTTTGTTTCGTATGAACTTTCGAGTGGCGTCCCCTTCCCGCAGTTCCCTTCACTGCCGTTTGGTAACCAACCACTGTCTTCTGTCGCTCTCTTTGCTCCTCCCTTCTTTTTACTTTTTCGTTTCCTTTCCCTTTATTCCTCTTCTCTTTTCCTAACTATTTTTTTCCTTTTCCCCCTCTCCATTACTCACTTTTTTCAGATTTCGGTTAATTTTATTGAACTATTTTCCTTTTAGTTTTTCCTTTTTCCCCATTTTTCGTTTCCTTTCTCAGTTTCCTTTCCCCTTTCTTTTTTTCATTTTTTCCTTTCCTTTTTTTCCCCATGTTCCTTTCCCTTTCGTTTTGGATTTTCTTCCCGTTTTTCCCAATTTTCTTTCCCTTTCCCCTTTCATGTTTTTTTCTTTTTCCCAATTACTTATCTCTATTTCTTTTTCTGTTTTTCTTTTCTCCTTTTCACTTTCTTTTCTTCTCCTTCCTGTTTCCTTTTTCCTTTATTCCTCTTCCATTTTCCCCTTCCCATTTCTTTCTTTTCAGTTTTCTGTTCATTTTATTTGCCCATTTCCCTTTTTGTTTTATTATTTTTTGTTTTTCCTTTCCTTTTCCCCTATTTTCCTTTTGTTTTTCCCTTCATTATACCCAATTTCCTTTCAACTTTATTTTATTTTTTCCTTTCATTTTTCCCAATTTTCTTTTATCTGTTTGAATTTTCCTTTCCAATTTTCCTTTCATTTTTCCCATTTTCTTTTCCCTTTCTTTTCTGTTTTTCCTTTCTCCTTTTTTCTTTGTTTTCCTTTCCCAGTTTCCTTTACCTTTCGCTTCCATTTTTACTCTTTTTCCCATTTTGGCTTTCCCGTATTTTCTCATTTTCCTTTACTTTTTTCCCATTTTCCTTTTCCCTCTTCTGCTGTAATGACAGCATGCACTGTCATGTTATCCAGCATGATTTGAGAATGTTCCAGAGAGCATCTTGTGTGCTTCAATGGAACCAAGAAACCATCTGTACAAATGAGTTAATGTGTTCAATGTCACTAATGTCCCTTAAGCCAATCCGAAGCTATTTGAAAGCCAACAGCATTTCCAACATATAATCACATGATCATGTCATAATGATTGCTTCAGTGTAAGGATTGTTTTGCACTTGACATATGATCAACATCAAAGCCATGCTGGAAAACAGCTCGGCTGCAGCGCACACGTTTAAAGCAGCATGCCATTTCCTTTCTCTCCACTCTCCTGTGGATATTTGTCAAGCTGTATGTAGACGCTGTATCATGTCTCTTGTCTTGCTGTTTTGGCAGCACGAGGGGGACCTACACAATATTAGGCAGGTGGTTTTAATGTTGTGGCTGAGCAGTGTATAATATACATTTTACCCCACACTTGGGGACATTTAAAAAAAAATAGCGATATCGTTATATTGGCTACCTGTTAAGTTTCGTATGAAAAAATTCTGTTAATTACTTACAAAGCTTTGAATGGTCTAGCACCAAAGTATTTAAGTGACCTTCTATCATGCTATAATCCATCACGATCACTACGATCTCAAAACTCCGGTCTGTTAATAATACCAATAATATCAAAATCCACAAAAGGAGGGAGATCATTTTCATGTTTGGATCCTAAACTATGGCATAGTCTCCCTAGCAGTGTTCGGAACTCAGACACACTCTCTCAGTTTAAGTCTAGACTAAAGACTCATCTATTCAGCCAGGCATACACCTAATTTTTCCCTCAATTTATAGTTATGCTGCTTTAGTTAGGTCTGCCGGAACTGACAACACTTCTCTTATTCTTTAACCCTGCTTTAAGATGAATAGCATCTATGCTAATTTCATTCTATTTCTTTCCCTGTCTAAACCTCGGGATTATATCTCGAGGTTACCAGAGTCTGCCAGATCCATCTCCGGTCCTGCCTGATGTCCGACTCCCACTGTGTCGCTGAGTGATGATGACCAACTGTAGCATGTGCCAGCCAGACTTCACTTCAGTCTACTAAGATGGATGATGCAAAATTAGATTCTTCCACTGTCTGAAGCGTGGGCTCAGGATGGAGTACACCAAAATTACCTGCCATAAGCTTACAGCCGGACTGTGATGCTCCTCACTGAATGATACATATATCAACTTGGTCAAAGGAGGGACAACACTCTCTTAAACTACATAGAACATGAATGAACCACTAACAAATGCCAAAATCAAAGGACAATGCATCTACGTGTATTTCCTCAGTTAAATCGGACTAAAAGGACATACGTAAAACGTATAGTTCAGACAAAATCATTTTGTAGTTTACTATATTTTAACCACTAATAGTTCTAAACATAAATAACTAATATTGGCATTATATTCATTTTCTGTAATAGGATGATTTCATGTACAGCTGCTTTGAAACAACACCTGTTGTGAAAAGCACTATACAAATAAATTTAACTTGACCTGAGTATAGTATTTGGTACGTCTTTTTGCTTGATTTGCAAGATCATGTCAACCAGCATTGTTTGAGAATGTTCCAAAGAGCATCTTCTGTGCTTCAATGAAAGCAAAGAAATATGACCGTGTAAGGGGGTTCAGTGGAAAGGAGGAGGCGAGAACCGGCTTAATAATATAAATAATAATTTAATAAACAATTTAAACAAAACACACAACCAAAAACACACAGTACAGCTGCCTGCAATTCTCTCGCTCTCGAACTGTCGTCCCCGGCCGCCTTTATCCCTCGCGCGCCCCATCAGGCTGATAGGGGACCGGGTGTGTCTCATTCCAGCCCGGCCCCGCCCTCCTCGGCTCTACAGACCGTCTGTACTTTTAGTCTTTTGACCCCAAAGTTTCAGACATATTTTCTTCATGCAGAAACACATTGTTTAAATCAGACATGCATGTTTATATATATATATATATATATATATATTTGTTCAAAAGTATTTGAAATCTGTTCTTTCATAGTGTTTAGGAAGCCTATTGAGGCCGTATGATCATGGACAAGGGGCTGGGCAGCAATGCTGGTTTGGTTTGGATGGTTTTGGATGGTTTTCATGTGTAAATATCAGTTTTGGAGTCCCTCAGCGAGCCACCTGTAGCACGCCGTGGTGTTAATTAGAGTGTCAGTCTCCTGGTGAGGTTCAATCTCAAGTATTAGTTACACTCAGTTGACCCATGTGGTCTAGATCAGTGGTTCTCAACTAGTTTTGCTTTAGGACTCAGATTTGACTTTGGACATCAAGTGGTGAACCAACACTGCACCAAAATGTATTTATTGTACAACATTGATTGTCAATGGTTTTATGCTCTCTGCAGCCAATAATTGACATACAAAACATAGAAACTATGCACTTGTTGCAAGTGAACGTGTATTGCACGTAGCCTGGCTCATATTTTCTTTTAATTTGTGTGGTTTTGTTCATGGTTTTTGAGGATGAGGGCATGTCAAACAACCTGTCCATGTTGGCATCTGTCTAATTAGGATCGTTTCTTCCAAGTCACAGATGAATACCGCAGTTTTATTGGACACACAACAAATGACAGTACAATAGAAAACTATTGACTTATGGGTCAATGAAAAATAAAGATGTCTGCGATGATAAAAATGAGTTTAATGTAGTTTAATGTGACAAGTTCATAGAAATGAAATCTTTGGGTCCATGTTAGGTTCGTACACTTTAAAAAACATTTATAGCATTAATGACTTCAAAATAGTGGTGTAACCATCAAGTTTTTGTTTTACATACGGTAATGGAAACAAACAGTGACCAGGGGCTGTTCAGCTCCTACAACAACAAAAATACTTTTCTTGCACATTGAAACACGTGTGTATAACTTTAATCAATAATTTCCAAAAAGTTTTCAAAGCGTATTATTCAAGGGCGAATGTTTATTTATTTATTTTTATTTTTATTTTTTTTAACAAATATCTTGAATTTTTGAGTCACGAATATCAAGAAGTTTCCACAGGGTTGCTCCATTTCACCTGAACAAAATGTGCCTTTAAATGAAAATGTCAAAATATTTGATATTTTTAAAAAAGCACACCGTCCTGAGGGTCTAAAGGGGTCCTCTTCGTTTAATACTCAAATAAATAAATAAATAAATAAATAAATAAATAAATAAATCAGCCTATTTTTAAGGTTTACGCCATTCCATTTTTTAAATTTCCATCAAATTTAACAAAAGTTAACCTAATAAACCTAATAAATCAATTTTTTTTATTTTACTTTGTTAAAGATTACTCAATTAAATTTGATGGAATTTTGCTATGACTTTCAACTCAGTAATTGAAAACCTGCTTATTAGTAGAGGTGTATTCAAGCAATTGTGAATTGCATTTTTAATGTATTTTTGAATAACTTAATAGATCCGGACTAAGTGTCACATCATTGACCCTTATAGTCACTAAAAACATGTTTATTAGAAATATTCAGATATGTAAATCTGTAGTCCCTTAGTTAGACTGAGCATAGAGACTTGAGTTTAAACAAACTGAACATGGTCAGTTGTGCTGGCAGTGTGAAATGAGTCATTTACTGTGAGACTGATGGGAACAGCAGACCTGTGATTCACCCAGACGCAGCTGCTGTGGTTACACGCCGGGTGAGTCAGGTGTAAATCACACATGACACTGGCATCCATGCTAAGGGATCTAGAACTCATAGGAGCATTGTAATGAAAACCAACAACTCTAGAATTTTTCAAAAAGCCAACCCATTTTATATCTGTAATGTGACATATTTCTGAGTAAAACAAGATATTAAAAAAAAAAAAAAAAAAAAAAAAAATCAAGGTTAGGTTTAGGGTTAGGTTTAGGTTTAGGGTTAGGGTTAGGGTTAGGGTTAGAATTAGGGTTAGGTTTAGGGTTAGGGTTTGGGATAAATTTAGGTTTAGGGTTAGGTTTAGGGTTAGGTTTAGGGTTAGGGTTAGGATTAGGGTTAGGTTTAGGGTTAGGTTTAGGGTTAGGGTTAGGATTAGGGTTAGGTTTAGGGTTAGGTTTAGGGTTAGGGTTAGGATTAGGGTTAGGTTTAGGGTTAGGGTTTGGGATAAATTTAGGTTTAGGGTTAGGTTTAGGGTTAGGGTTAGGATTAGGGTTAGGTTTAGGGTTAGGGTTTGGGATAAATTTAGGTTTAGGGTTAGGGTTAGGGTTAGGATTAGGGTTAGGTTTAGGGTTAGGGTTAGGTTTAGGGTTAGGGTTTGGGATAAATTTAGGTTTAGGTTTAGGGTTAGGTTTAGGGTTAGGGTTAGGATTAGGGTTAGGTTTAGGGTTAGGGTTTGGGATAAATTTAGGTTTAGGGTTAGGGTTAGGATTAGGGTTAGGGTTAGGGTTAGGGTTAGGGTTAGGGTTAGGGTTAGGATTAGGATTAGGATTAGGGTTAGGGTTAGGGTTAGGATTAGGGTTAGGGTTAGGGTTAAGGTTAGGTTTAGGTTTAGGGTTTGGGCTAGTGTTAGGGTTAGGGTTAAGTTTAGGGTTCGGGTTTTCAAGTAATTTAAAATGCAATCTTAGTATTGTAAGTGCTTTTGACATATTTAATCATGTGTAGAATATGAATTATGGATATCTTCAATTTAGTTTTCACTAGTCAAAATACTCTTTTTTTGTTGTTTATTTAAATTTTAACATTAAAAAGTAAAAATTTATTATTTATATAAAAAAAAGATGTTTTTCATGGAAATTACCATTATTGATATATATATATATATATATATATATATATATTAAAAAGACATAAATATTGATATCTGTAACTGCATTTTTAATTATAGAATTTCACAATTATCTGTCTTTCACTAAACTCAGTTACATACATTAATAATTTATTTCTCAATAGTTGAACTTACAATTTCACATATCAGCTATGTATTTATTATAAATTATAACTTTTTATATCAATAATTACCTTGTTACTAATACAAATATCAATTCCTGATATTAAAAGTCGAATAACAAGTATTGAAACTGCATTTTTTTTAAATAGCTGTACGTTTATTTCGTCATGTTAGATTTAGTATTTCCGATACCTGAAATGGATTTCTGATATCAATAAATTGATGAGTGATTAATTACAAGATATCGTAAAAGGCTTTCTTACTAGTTACAATCAAATTACAGATATCATAAATGAACATTGCCACTAGTGAAAACCAAATTAACAATGTCATAAATTAACATTTTTACTGATATCATGAATGGACATTTTCACTAGTAACAATGTAACAATGTCCACAGAATGTGAGGGAAAACATTATTGACATTTTTTTCTCCCCAATTTGGAATGCCCAATTCCCAATGCGCTCTAAGTCCTCGTGGTGGTATAGTGACTCGCCTCAATCCGGGTGGCGGAGGACGAATCTCAGTTGCCTCCACGTCTGAGAGCGTCCATCCACGCTTCTTATCACGTGGCTTGTTGAGCGTGTTACCACGGAGACATAGCGCATGTGGAGGCTTCATGCTATTCTCCTCGGCATCCACACACAACTCACCATGCGCCCCACTGAGAGCGAGAACCACATTATAGCGACCACGAGGAGGTTACCCCATGTGACTCTACCCTCCCTAGCAACCGGGCCAATTTGGTTGCTTAGGAGACTTGGCTGGAGTCACTCAGCATGACCTGGATTCAAACTCGTGACTCCAGGGGTGATAGTCAGCGTCAATACTCGCTGAGCTACCCAGGCCCCAACATTAGTGAAGTTTTGCCTATTGTACAAAAGTGCCTGGGTTTGTTCCTGACAGGCAGCAGATGTCCTAACCCCACCCCCAGCCTAACCAAGGATGAGCAGCCTGCCAGGAACAACTTGAGACGCCTTTCTCCCATCCCATGGCGTTTCAGGAAGTAAAACAAAATATAAAAACTGATACTGCAGTAATTGCGTTAATTTTTTTATTTTTTTTATTTTTTCTTTCTCAACCCTAAAATTACTGATATTAACAAATTATCCCTGCTAAGGGATCTAGAACTTTTATAAGCATTGTAATGAAACCCAACAACCCTATAATTTTTCAAAAAGCCAACCCATATTGCCTCAGTAGGACTGAGTTGTAGTCAACATGAAATCGCAACCCATTTAGTTTCTGTAATGTGACATATTTTTGAGTAAAACAGGATAAAATCGTATATTCAGCTATAACAAAAATGTAGGACATGGCTTCATTTTATCCATAGGGAATTCAAACAGAGCAATGTTCTCCTCCTTGATTAATTCTTATTCTGTTGATCTTTTAATTCTAATTTAATATCAAGTAATTTAAAATGCAGTCTTAGTATTGCAAGTGCTTTCGATATATTTAATCATTTGCAGGATATGAATTATGCATATCAACAATTCAGTTTTCACTAGTCAAAATACTAATTTTATTAATTACTTACATTTTTAATTGGCATTTATTACTTTATCAGGAAATACATTTGCACTAGTAAAAATGTCAATCATTCATAAAAAAAAGCAATCATAACTCACGGAAATACCCATTATTGATATATTTTTTTTATTTCAACTTGTAAAAAACAATTAGTGATATCTATAACTGCATTTTCAAATGCAATTAAATATATCAATAATTAATTTCTCACTAGATGAAGTTACCTTTTTACATATCAGCTACATGCCTAGTAAAAATGATACATTTGATATCAATAATAACATTGTTACTAATACAAATATCCATTCCTGATATCAAAAGTCGAATTACAACTATTGAAAATGCATTGAAACGAATGTTTTATATCTGTAAATGTATTTCGATTTGGTTTTTCCGATATCTGAAATGGATTTCTGATATCAATAAATTGAAGAGTAATTATAAGATATCTTAAAAGACTTTCTTACTAGTTACATTCAAATTAACAATATCATAAATTAGCATTTTTACTAGTTGCAATTCAATTGTTGATATCAGGAATGGACATTTTCACTAGTAAGAATTACTGTAGGGCTGTGAATCGATTAAAAAAACGAATTAATCGCACAGATTTCTGTGATTAATCACGATTAATCGCGATTAAATTATGGTACATAATACATTATGACTTTATACTTTGTCTCAAAACTGGTTATTCATCATTTAATTATTTAAAGATTTACATATTGTACTTGTACTTTTGTGTGTGTGTGTGGATAGAGTTAATTAGACACATTTTTACAGGTTTTACAAGTATATGTATATGTATAATTGGCAAAAAATCAGTTGACATGCTGTAATTACAATTTCGGCAATTTAATAATAGGATTAAATGTATTTAATTAATATCAATCTTAATTGGGAAGAGAAACTAAAGTGTACATTGCCAATACATTATTAGACTCTATACATACAGATATAAAACATATTGAATGCTGAAGTTTAAAATCTCACAACTATTATTTTCTCTGTCTGCCGTTCAGTCTCTACAAGTATACCTGCTGCAGCTTGATGAATGGCCACATCCTTCAGTCTCTATCACACACACGCTGGGACTCTCTCGGGCGGTTTCACGTTTGAGACTGGTTCAGATGAAAGTCAGTGAGCGTTTTCAGGTGATGCGAAGAGACACAGCAGCTTGCCTGTATCTAACGCACGCTTGCACGCAAAGTCTTCATTCTCCGTACAGTAAATCCACTCATGTGCTTATTATACCTGGAACATGAGTTGCGTGTGATGAATAAGCGTGCACTGCTCCACACAATCAATTTCTGTGTTAGGATGTGCAGTTGAGTCGAGCGTGCACCTCCTGAACATTTATATATGCTAATTTTAGCCACAGAAAGTGAGGAAAAACATTTCACCCATTGTATATAAGTGCCTGGGTTTGTTCCTGGCTGGCAGGAACAACTCGAAACCCCTTTCTCCCATCGTGTGAAGATTCAGGAAGTAAAAAAAGAATGGATGGTACAACAAGGCGCCACTCATTAGCCGAACGTAGGCTTCTGGTGGGAACGTAGCTCTGCAGAAATGATTTTAGGTATGCTGGAGCAGACCCAGTGACTGTTCTGCATGCCAGCATCGGAGCCTTGAATTTGATTCGTGCATCAACCGGCAGCCAGTGAAGAGAGACAAGGAGTGGTGTAACATGTGCTCTCTTTGGTTCGTTAAAGACCAGACGTGCAGCTGCATTCTGGATCATTTGCAGGGGTCTAATTGCACATGCAGGGAGGCCTGCAATGAGAGTGTTACAATAATCCAGTCTAGTTATGACAAGTGTCTTATGACATAAGACAGAATCATTTTGAAATTCTACTAGTGAAGATGCAGTTACAGATACCAGTCATTTGTTTTTTAACCCGTTGAAATTCCATTTTTGATATCAAGAATGGGTATTTCTGTAAGTAATGATGTAATCTTTATATCATGAATACATTTTTTACTAGTAGTAATTTCATTGCTGATCTCAAGTATGAGCATTTTAACTAGTGAAAATTGAATTACAGATATATAATTCATATCCTGCACGTGATTAAATGACAAAAAGGCTTGCCATAATCTCTGGGCCACTGCAAACATTCCCTAGTTTTGAAACTTGGACAACGACACGCCTGTTTCAAACATTTTTCCTCTGATCTGACTTCCTTCCACCCCCATCCCCTCAAGCATACGAGACCTGCTGTGTGAAAAGGTAAATGACTTTTTTAAGATCTTATGTCCAGTAAGAATTTAAAGCCGTGGCATTTGCGGTGCAGCCGTTTGTCAGAGTTCATCGGCAAGCTCACAGCTGACCTGAGAATGGCCCCATCACACACAACAGCTGCGAGTCAGATGTCACACACACACACACACACACACACAGACTTAAAGGAATAGTTCACCCAAAAATGACAATTCTGTCATCATTACACCCACATGTCATGTCAAACCTGCATGACTTTCTTTCTTTTGTGGAACACAAAAAGATATTTAGCAGAATGTTCATGCTGCACTTTTCACATACGGTAATGGAAACGAACAGTGACCAGGGGCTGTTCAGCTCCTACAACAACAACAACACACTATTAAAGTATCATAAATTTAGTGCATAGGACTTGCGTGCAATATTTAATGTCTTCTTTCTTTAATCATAGCACTAACATTGTTTCCATTTTTTGTGGGCTCCTTTCAGATAAATAATTTCATACAAATTTCTAGGTGGGTTATTTTTTAAATTTTTTTTGCAAGCAAGGAAGCATTTCTAATGGGAAGCTATTTCACCCTCAGGAGTGTGTGTGTGTGTGTGTGTGTGTGTGTAGCCTCTGTGAACAGGTGAGAATGGCAGAGGTGTCCCTCACTGTGGTTTGGGTGTTAATTTGAGTACAGGAGCTTTGATCAGCTCGACAGGTTGGATTCTCTCAGTCAGTTGAAACACATCGCTTCAGTTGTCGCTCAACAACCAATCCGCTCTGACTGTCTGAACTGGCAGTGACCTCTTAAAGGAATGTTCTTGGTTCAATAAAAGTTCAGCTCTATCAACATCATTTGCAGCATAATCGATCAGTCGATTATCTTGAGTATGAATGTGTGATTGTGAAAAAAACTTAACCTCAGCAATGGTGAGAAACAAAGTCGAAATTATGACTTTATTCCATTATTGACTCTCTCTTGGAATTGCGACTTTATATCTCGCAGTTGTGACTATATTCAAAAGTGGACATTCCACCGAGACTGCCCTGCAGTCTATCTAGTCGCTGAGACAGGCAAGAGCTAAATCAAGATCATCTGTCCTGATTCTATTGGACCTTTCTGCAGCCTTTGACACAGTCAACCATCAGATCCTACTCTCCACCCTCTCTACTCTGGGCATCACATGAACTGTGCTTGACTGGTTTAAGTCCTATCTCTCAGGTAGGTCCTTCAAAGTAGCCTGGAGAGGTGAGGTGTCCAAGTCACATCAGCTACTTACTGGGGTACCTCAGGGCTCAGTGCTTGGGCCACTTCTCTTCTCTATATACACAATATCACAATTCAAGCTCATGGGTTCTCTTACCACTGTTACGTCGATGACACACAACTCTACTTGTCTTTCCAGCCCAACGACACCACAGTGACTGCTCGAATCTCTGCCTGTTTGGCAGACATCTCGGCCTGGATGAAGGAACACCACCTGCAACTTAACCCAGCGAAGACTGAGCTCCTCGTCTTTCCAGCCAACCCTGCTGTTGAACACAACATCACCGTGCAGCTGGGTGCAACTACAGTAACGCCTTCCAAAACGGTCAGAAATCTAGGGGTAACCATCGATAACCAACTCAGACCACATCTCAAAGACAGCACGATCATGTAGATTTACACTCTACAATATCAGGAAGATAAGACCCTTCCTCTCTGAACATGCCACACAACTTCTTGTACAGTCACTTGTCATAACTAGACTGGACTACTGTAACGCTCTCATTGCAGGCCTCCCTGCATGTGCAATTAGACCCCTGCAAATGATCCAGAATGCAGCAGCACATCTGGTCTTTAATGAACCAAAGAGAGCGCATGTTACACCACTCCTTGACTCTCTCCACTGGCTACCGGTTGATGCACGTATCAAATTCAAGGCTCTGATGCTGGCATACAGAACAGTCACTGGGTCTGCTCTAGCAGCATACCTAAAATCATTTCTGGAGAGCTACGTTCCCACCAGAAGCCTACGGTCGGCTAATGAGCGGCGCCTTTTGTACCAACACAGAGGCACCAAAATACATTCCCAGACTTTTGGTTTCATCATACCACATTGGTGGAATGTGAGTGGTGGTGGCATAGTGGGCTAAAGCACATAACTGGTAATCAGAAGGTTGCCGGTTTGATCCCCTCAGCCACCACCATTGTGTCCTTGAGCAAGGCACTTAACTCCAGGTTGCTCCGGGGGGATTGTCCCTGTAATAAGTGCACTGTAAGTCGCTGTGGATAAAAGCGTCTGCCAAATGCATAAATGTAAATGGAATGGCTTTCGCAACTCCATCCGTGAAGCAGACTCACTCTCTGTCTTCAAAAAACGACTAATCTTTTCCATGAGCACTTAACCATGCACTTATTAAAAATAAAAAATAAAAAAGTTACAAAAATGATATATATTCTTGTTGCACTCTAATCTGTCTTGGATACTACTATTCTGATGCTAGTGAAACTTTGTAATGCATTTTCGTACCACTGTCTCCTTAAGATGAATCGCTTATGATGTATTATTCCTCTTTTGTAAGTCGCTTTGGATAAAAGCGTCTGCTAAATGAATACATGTAAATGTATCTTGCAATTTAAACTTTATTTCTCAAAATGTCTACTTTATTTGTCACGACTGCTTAGGTAAAGAGGGTTTCACATTCACATTTTCATACTCAAGATATGAACTTGCAATTATGAGATTTAAATTTGCAATTGCAAGTTATTGTGTCAAAATTCTGAGATATAAATGAGAAATTGCAACATTATATCTAGCAATTGCGACTTTTTTTCTTGCAGTTGTGACTATCTCTTCGAATTGCAACTTTATAATCTCAAAATTGCGACTTTGAGATATGAAATAGAAATTGCAACATTAGATCTTGCAATTGCAACTTTATTTCTCAGAACTGAGAGTTTATATCTTGAGTATGAATATGTGAATGTGAAACCAACGTAACCACTGCAATTGTTAGAAATAAAGTTGCAATTGTAACTTTATTTATTGTAATTGTGACTATGTCTCGGAATTGTGAATATATCATCTCAATATTATGAAAACAAACATTTTATTTCTAGGGAATAACGTGCACTGATGAACTGTTCACATGCGAGAAATATGTATTAAAATAAATCAATCAATTTTGATTTAATGTTGACTCTAAGTTGTATTAAACCTAGAACATGCCTTTTAAGAGGTCAGTATGAGGTAAAAAGTTCAGTACAAACAGACATGTTTGCTCCTTATTGCCTTGATCTTGCCGACAATTCAACAGGAAATATTTCACAGAAAGCATGTAAATCACATGTTGTGTCAAGCTCTCACTGGGCCATAAAACCAGCTGGCAGCGGCATTGGGTCGGAAACAGACCGCAAACTCTCTCACTCGCAGATGAGTAAAGAAACAAAGACTGGCTGTGTTCAGGATCAGCTGATAAGCCACCGTGTCATAAGAGCTTTTCTATAATGTAGATCTCAGATGTGAACTTCTGCTGAACTCTTTTGGGTTATGATAACCATCAGAGTGCAACAGATCGTCTTTTTCAAACACACACAGACACAGGCCCTGCTGTATGGTTAAATTAGATAAAATATCAGCACTGTTTTGCTTTGAAGATCCTGTTGCATTAGCAGTTAATTGCCTGTGTGAACTCGGCTGTCTACATACGCAGCATTTTAAGGCATCGTTGGTGTGCTCTCGACACCAAGGATAATTGTGTTGCCTTCTGACATACTGTATATACTGTGTGTGTGTGTGTGTATATATCAGTCTGTTATCTAATTTGTTGAGCCTTATAAGAATATCACATTGTTAGCTTAGCAATATGCTAACTGCAAACTATAGAAATCTCTTGTGCACTTGAAACGAGAAGTCTTAACAATACAGAAACTCTTGTAAACAAAGAAAGAAACCGCAATAGCAACAGCAGGGTTAAAGCAGTTTATCCTGGAGTATTCACTAGATGCAAGTGACTAATCAGCACATTTTCTGAATTCTCTCTCTCTCTCTCTCTCTCTCTCTCTCTGCTCTGTTTTCTGTGCTGTTCCAGTGCTGCAGTATGTAATTAAACCTTCATCACTGACACACTGATGCATGTAAGTACCTGTAGGAATCTATTCACAACCTCTTAATGGCTCAAATAATACAAGAGATGTCAAACTCCATACAGGTGAGGGTTAAGACACACACACACATACTGCCACAGAACAAAGACAAGCCATTACTCCGCTCACATGGCTGTCACACACACACACACACACACATACACACACAGAGGCACACACAGACGCACACAGACACACACACACACATACACACACAAAACACACACAAACACACACCACACACACATACACACACACACACACACAGACCGACACACACAAACACACACAGACAGACACACTCACACACACAAACATACACCACACACACACATACACACACACAAACAAACACAAACACACACTCACACACAAACACATACTCACACACAAACACACACTACGCACACACACACACAGACAGACACACAAACACACACACACACACCACACAAACACACACAAACACACACACAGACAGACACACACACACAGACACACAGATACACAGACAAACACACACACACACACACACACACACAGACACACACACACACACACACAGACACATACACACACACACAGACACACAGACACACACACACACACACACACAGACACATACACACACACACAGACACACAGACACACACACATACACACAGACACACAGACACACACACACACACACACACACAGACACACACACACAGACACACATAGACACAGACACACACACACAGACACACACACAGACACACAGACACACACACACACACAGACACACACACACACACACACACACACAGACACACACACACACACACACACACACAGACACACACACAGACACACACACACACAGACACACAGACACACACACACAGACACACACACAGACACACACAGACACACACATACACACACATACACACACATACACACACACACAGACACACACACACACACACAGGCACACACACACACACACGCAGGCACACACACACAGACACACACACACACACATATCAGTGGTGCTAAAGCCTGTGATTTCATATGTCAGCTTTTGAGAGGGAATAATTTGAGTTGAAATAATTGTATTATGTGATATTTATGTTTTGCATTTCTTATTATTTATTATCACAACATTACAAACTTTGATTTGGAAAGTTTTTGAAAATCAGACAAACAGACAAGTCTGTGTACTTGACGTCTTTCATGTGGGAATGAACTGCATTCCCATGAAGCATTGCGAATGACGGAATTAAATAAAAACAATTGTAAAAATATAAAACTATTAATTTAAATTTGGTGATTATAAGTGTAAAAAATATATAACAATTTTATTGGAAAATATTCAGATCATTTGAGACTCGAGAGACTCGATTGCGTTATTCACAGTACGTCATGGTAGTGGGTGGTCTCTGCAGAGCTCTTTTGGTGAGCTTTGTTCGCCTCGATTCTCTGATTGGTGGATCTTTCTCTTCCGGATTATGGGTAGTGAAGTTCTTCACCAGGAATTCCACTTTTAAACACGATAACTAAAAAATGAAGTTGAAAAAACATGGACTGATAGATGCAAAAGAGGCATTTACCATCATTTAACAAACTCAGAGCTTATCATAGAACTGTCTTTAAGGGTTTTATAGGTTATTGTTAATAATCAATTCCCCTATGGAGAAAATGAATGGCATTTTTACTTCCGAAATCAGACTGTTTGCTCTATTACAACATAAAACGCAACAAACCGTGGTTGGTCACTTTAGATGTCAAACGGACGGTCCCTTCCAGTCTATGTTGGCCAGAATAAGCTGCAGTGTGGACCTAATTTATGCTGATAGTTTCGCTTAGCCAGACTTTTAACTATGTGAATCTGCATTAATTTCTGTTTGACAATTGTTTTGTTAGTCCCAGTTTGGATTAGCATTACAAAACACTTTAAACACACACTGGGAGGATCATGAACAAGATTACCTGGATTATTGTGTGTATGTGTGTGTGTGTGTAGAGTTGAGGAGAGTGGAAATGCTGAGGCAGCATCTCTCTCTCTCTCTCTCTGAACACATGATTGATGAACTCTATCAGAGAGTGTGAAACACAAAGAGAGAGAGAGAGAGAGAGAGAGAGAGAGAGAGAGAGAATATGGTAAAGAGAGTATACAAAGACCTGAGACAGTGATGGATGTAGTATGTTGCTGGTTTTTGTGTGACACCATCAGATTTGTCATCTTGTTACTGTTTAATGAATCTGTGTTGTTGCTGTATTTATTGTGAATGTCTCACAGGCTCAAATAAGGCTTCCTCTGTTGTCTTCAGTTACCATTCAACCATACGGCCTCTGACTGACTGAGAATATACAGTACCCTTGAGCTTAGCTGGTTTAATGTGGTTTAGCTGGTCTCCCAGCCTGACCAGCTCACAAGTGCCGAAAACCCCTCTAAAACCATCAAACTATACAAGCTTGGCCAGCTAAGACAGGAAACCACCTTAGACCAGCACAAGATGGTTCAGCTGGTCTCCCAGGCTGGTCTTCAGCTAGTTTATATGGTCTTCTGGGCAGACCCGCTGACAAGTGCCCTAAA
The DNA here is from genome assembly GCF_019703515.2 of Myxocyprinus asiaticus. NCBI lineage: Eukaryota > Metazoa > Chordata > Actinopteri > Cypriniformes > Catostomidae > Myxocyprinus > Myxocyprinus asiaticus. The sequence continues at coordinate 2,407,251 of NC_059379.1, read as the reverse complement.
CCCCTCCAAAGCTATTAAACATGACCAGCTTGGCCACCTAAGACAGGAAACCACCTTAGACCAGCCTAAGATGGTTTACTGGTTTTAGATGGTTTAATGTGGTCTCCCAGGCAGAACAGCTAATAAGAGCCCCAAACCCATCTAAAACCATCAAACAAGACCTGCTTGGCTAACTAAGACCAGAAACCATGGTTTTAGAAGGTTTAATGTGGATAAGAATGTGGCCAGGCTGGTTTTCAACTATTTAATTTGATCTCCCAGTCTGACCAGCTGACAAGTGCCCAAAATTCCCTACTGTATAAAACCATCAAACAAGACCGGTTTGGCCAACTCAGACGGGAAACCACCTTAGACCAGCCTAAGATGATTTACTGGTCTTAGATGGTTTAATGTGGCTTAGAAGGTCTCCCAGCCTGATAAGTTCCCAAAACCTTTCTAAAACCATCAAAATATATCAGCTTAGCCTGGCTGGTAGATTAGCTACAAACCCCTCCATTGGTCGCAACAGTTTACCCTGCTGGAGAAAACCCCAGCTTGAACCAGCCAGATGTGGTTTGCTGGTCTTAGCTGTTTTTTACAGTTTAAGTGGTCTTCCAAAGTGGTGTCTTGTTTAGCTGGACAGCCAGCTGGTCTCCAAAGTGCCCAAAACCCCTCTAAAACCAAAACCTAGGGTGGCGTCCACCTGCTTAAACAAGCATGGCTTTAGAATGCAGGCCATTGTGCATCTACTTGCTGTTAAATGTCTCTGTCGTGACTGAAAGTGCGGTGGAATCCCATCTGTAAAGTGCTCTGTTATGTCTTAATAGTACACTAACAGTGCACTAACTCTGCAAGCTGCTGAGGGCTGTGAAATTAGAGCTCTCTGATCACTCCCGAACCACTCGCCTTCTCTGCAGCTGCCCGATTAAACTGTAACTCAACATTACTAACTACACTCGCTTAAGACAACCAATTAAACCTGATTTATGACCCTGATGGACAATCAGAGCATTCTGTGAACCCTGGAGGGGGAGAGCGGAGAGATACTTTTACACTGCTGTTTTTAGCTGTTGTTGAGGTATTGAACAGAAGGTTGTGGGGTCAGATCTCAGCCTGAGAAGTCTGAGTGTGATTTATGGCCCCTGTGACCTATGATGTAGGTAAAGGGAGTTACAGTAGCCCTAATGAACGTTTCTCTTAGGACGAAGGTCAAAAGTCAAGCCTCCTTCAGTCTGATGAGAGATCAATGACAGGCTTAAATGAGCTTTGATATGATTTGAAAATGATTTGACATTGATCTGTTCCAATACTTAGAGAGCTGCCTTGCTGTCTACAGTCTACATAGGCAGCTACTATCTAAGACCACAATAATCTGTTTTCATTTGAAACATACGTTTTCAGTTTCTTAACATCATAGTTTGCATTTTTGAAACACTCTGTTTTCGGTGGAGGAAAACACTGTTCTAGTGTGGTTGAGAGGTGTAAATTTAGCGAAATCAACATGTTTTCAAATGAAAACGTATTAGCGTGGACATGGCCTAAGACAGTATACTAACTGAAATGGAACTTCATAAGGGGCCGTTCACACCAAACACATTTTTGTGCCTGTATGTGCTGTATGTGTACATTTTTGGAACTACACCACTTCACGTTGCCCGTAAAAATTAAACGCGTGCTTTGATCCTGAAGGAAACTGCTGCATCACACATTTCTTTGCCTAATTGCCCGTTGTGGATGTCGCATTCTCTGAATGAAGACCTTTGTAACAACTATGCAGAGGCGTAGATTTCGGGGGGAATGGGGGAGAGGTAACCCCCCAATAATCAAAACAAGCAGGTACAACCCCCCATTATTTATACCATGATCAATGGAAACATGTAAATGCTTCACGCTGCAACCCCCCCCCAATGTTCAAGCCAAATCTACGCCCTTGCAACTATGTATAACACTATGTAACACATTTTTTGTTCCTGGGTAGTAAGTGTTATTTCCTAATTGCTTATGCCTCAAAAGTATAGAAAATGGCTATTATTCCCCACAGTCTTTGCTTTTGTGACCAGGACAGTGATATTTTGAAATGTACCTATTTCCATTGAGAAAACGGGCGAATTTGTGTCTTTTCGTTCACATAAAGTCAGAAAACAACAACATATGAATCCCAAATCCTTCTTTATCTGTGGTCCGACGAAGACACTGGCTTTGACCTTTGACTCAGACAGCTTAGGGAAGAAGTCTTGAAGGTACTTTGAAGGCTGCCGACTTCTTATCTAGA
>NC_059379.1:2392500-2400000 GCF_019703515.2 Myxocyprinus asiaticus | reverse complement strand
CCTTGGCAAATGTGCAGGCGGCAGACAAGAGAATAGGACAGTTGTGCATGTGATTGTGAGGAGTTCTGTGATGTATGGCCAGTCAAGTGGAGTCGATTATAGAATCAAATATAGAAATGTAGGTGTTACACACCAGAATGTAGCAAGTAGGTTGACAGGAGGGGTTGAAACCTAAATGCCAAAACATGCTTTACGCAAGTGCATGAACGCTTCTAGCTACACAAGCTCAAATTTTGTGCATTCTCAACATTGCCACAAGGGGCGCTACAGCCAATATTAGTGTGAACTATCTGCTTCTATGGTGAGTTTTCTCTTTCAAGTCAACTGAATGACATCAAAGGCTTTTGAAGGGAATTCTATCGCCCCCTGGTGTACTAATGATTTGGTACTGCCACAGTAACGTAAGAACGCAGTTCAGCATGTTCAACCGGACCGTGCATTGGCAAAGCGCTCGTATCTGTGTATGCATACTTGTGTGAAGTATGATTCTGGCCTAAGAGGAATTCAGGGCAAGGTTTGGGTGGTAAGCATGGTCCAGGTGCCGTATTGAGAAGTTTTGGGGCAAAAAGCATCTTTCCCCATCGACAAGCATTCAAACATATTTGTTTATTACCAGCATAGTCTCAGAATAAACATTAATATAACTACATTTTTGCAAACTGGCATTTACGTGCCGAATTCTACATTTCGTTGCAGTTTGCTGGTGAAATGATTGTAATGGGAGCCAGCTGGTACGTGATCGCTGTGCGGTATGTGTAAACCTCACTCCCCTGGCCTCAGGAGGTGCACTAACAACTGACGCTAAAGGGCTGTAGCCTTCATCCTCCTCGTTGGCGCGCCCGCCTCCCATGCCGGTTGACGCCGGTTCGAATCCCGCTCGGAGCGGGTCGAGCAGGACCGGTTACATTACCACTAGAGGCGCTACAACAACTGTGCATTTTATTCACTTTAACACTAACAATTATTAATATAACGTCTGATTATGACTATAACGCCTCATTTGAAAAACAATATATTTTAATGCTTGCATTACAGACACACCTACGTTTACATACTTATTCCAATGTGATAAGCTTCCGCTGTAGCTCGCCTGATAGAGTGTTGGTGTTTGGACTCGGGAGTCTGCGGTTCGAGACCAGTCAAGCACACACGTGAGACGAAAGTGTCATAGAAGCAACACGAGAGGACATGGCTGCATCAGAAAATGTGTTTTTATTTCTCATTTTGTTTTAGGACAGTATCGGTTAGGCTTAGGTGTTGGTTTAGTGTCAGGATGTGTGTTTTGTGTAACTCTCATTTGATTTTAGATCACTATCAGTTAGGTTTAAGTTAAAGTTTTTGGTTAGGGATGTACATTTTACTCATTAAAACCTCAATCTAATATCCACCTTAAAAATCGTGTCTGATTACAACAGCATTTCGCTCGCTTTTGGCGCCCCCCGCTGGACATTTCACTGGGAAACTGCGATGTAATTTTGCCAAAACTTTGCTACGGTCCACTAATTTTCACGAGACCGGGCTGGTTATTACAAATTCAAACATTTTGTTATATTAGAGTAAATGTTTTGGGATTAACCTATTTTTGGGGGGGGGGCTCTATGAGCTTTACAGTTCTCAGACAGCGTTAATGTCCTCAACGAAATTACTCACTAAAGTGTTCATTGATGAAGGCTTTTTTTATTGTCAATGATAACAAAGACGAGACAAAAAAGATGCATCATGATGCATTATAATACGCTCTAGTGAGAATGCATAACTTGCGTTGTGAATAAGCTGTTTCCTTGAAAACGCGTTACATGACCTAAACTGTCTAAATGTGAGGAATTCACAACAGAGTAACTTCTAAAAGTAGCTCATACTTCAGTAGATTCATTAGATGCTATTATTACAGGAGCTCTGGGTTTTTTAGGACAGTTCTCTCGTGTGGTTTAATCTTATTCTTTAATCTTGAATATGTCTGATACATGTTTAAGTAATTCTAAGTAGTTTATACCTTTTTCGAAATATTAAAAATATTTGGTTAAAGTTAGGTCTGTTACAGTTTTGATACATATTTTTGAGACATACATTACAGTATATCAGCCTGAAAGGAAATGTACATTGACATGGACTATAACTATTGATAACACACACACACACACACACATCAGCACTGCTCCAGAACACGTGTCATTTATCCTACTAACCATGCATACAGTCTGCGTCCGTGTGTGTGTGTGTGTGTCAGTTTGTGCAGGAATGATGGAAACTATGAGGTAAATTTCCCCTGTTTGATTCACGTTAGAGGATGCGGTCTGTCTCTGTTGCTGCGATAAGAATTTAATTCCTGTTTTGCTTCATATCAAAACGCTAAAGCAAATGGGACTCTTACTGTGATTTAGTACTCCAGTGTTTTTAACCTTGACTCGTAAACTGTTTGTCGCAGCCCATCCCAGGAATCCAGAGGTTTTTTTTTTTTTAGGTTAACAGGAAGTTCTGTACATGTAAACCTTAAATCACAGTTCTAGAACATATGTTGTGTACTAAACTGCATGTTTTGTTTTTTGTCTTTTTTTTGCAGGAATCATGATTTTACAAAAACATTGTACTTGTGCCCAATAGCAGATTTAGGCATGGGCGACATGTGCAGTTGCCCAGTGTGGCATCTTGCGGGTGGGGGGGCACAAGGCACCCACACAGACCCCCCCGGTCAACAACTTTGAGGGCGTGTTGAAGCGGGTTTCGCCCAAGGCACCATACATCTGCCACTCACTGGACAAAGACCTTGCTTTATTAATAACCTGAAATGAGCCCTGTGTGCCAAGTTTGTGAACTCAAACATGGAAGCGATCTCATCTGTGAGATGACAATAGGAAATCGGCTCATCCTGACAAATGGTTTTATTCCAGAGTGTGTAAGAGAGACGGAGTGATAAGAATGAAGGAAAGGGAGAAGAATAAAAGAGAGAGAGAGAGTGACTGCAGCTGTTTGTGAAAGACAGTGATGTAGTATCTCAGCTGACAGCTTCGGGATTCATCTGTAAAAATGTTTTATGAGATGCAAATGCTTCCCGGAAATACTGAACCAAAACGATACTCTTTGTTTTAGTTTATTATTATTTTATGGATTAGGAACACTGCAAAAAAATTACTTTCAAAAAACAGTATAGGTTATATTTACTTTGCACATGATTTAGTGCTTTATGCAAAGTAAGTATACCAAAATTTTATGAAGTTTATGCTTAAAACAAGAATAAAAATATTTGCCAGTGGACTAAAAAAATAATATATAAATACAAAGATAAAACAACTTTATTTTTCTTAACCCACAGGCAAATATATTGTTCTTGTTTTAGGCATAAACCTCACTAAACCTCACTTTTGTTTATAATAATATTATGCCATTCTGCATCTCAAGTAAATCTTGTTTTAATAATGTAAAGATATTTTAACTGGAAAATGAGACAGAGTAAGAAAATAATTTTTTGCAATGAAATCCAAGAATGCATCTGCAAGAACGTTTCCATATTATAACATGCTAACACATTTCTGTATGTTTTCCTCGGTGTATAGATGCCATATGCACAAAATAAACCCAAATACACATGACTGTTAATATATGATTAAACTCTCAGATCAACAGCTGTTAGCGCAGAAAAAACTGTCAGTCAAACAGTTGATTGACACTTTAACAGTAAACAATAAGAGCCAGACGCAGAGCACAGAGGTTTCTGTGTATCTTTGTGATGTCTGTACACGTGTGTGTGTGTGTGTGTGTGTGTGTGTGTGTAAGAGGCACATCTGTCTCTCTCAGATGTGTTGCGGTGTTGTGTTGCAGCTGTTCCCCTCAGGAAAGTATTAACACGGCTAACAGCCATCGGACTTTCATCAAATCTCCCGTAATGAATTGTGCGTGTAGGCTGAGGCCCTTCAGGGCATCAGCTACAGAAATGATACCCTATAAAGACAATAACGATGCTCTGTGGATTTTATATAGCTTGTAAAGCATGATTTGTGCTTTTAGTTTTAAAGAGACTTTACTGTCTAGAAGTTCATCAGAAGCAATAATATTGATACTTAGCAAACACTGCTAATTTTCTTGAGTGTCAGACACCACGTAAAGAAACGCAACCAAACAAAGATGCTTTAATTTTTTTAACAGATTGCTGCTCCTCTCTCATTTCGCCCGGTTCAGAGATTGGGTTACCTGCCAGGAACTGTCGAGACCTCAACATGAACCTAAGCAGATGGTCACATCACCATGCTGACCACAACATCAGCAGAAATAGCAAACAAATGGGCAGCCCCAGTTTTACAGTATCATCCTGATACTGTCAACGCTGTGACACATTTTGCGGAATTACTCTCATGGCGGGATTTTATCTTTATCTGCCGCAACAGTTGATGTTTAGGAAGGTCCGGCCCTCTCGCTCCCAGGGTTGTTTATTTTTACCCTTTGACTTCGCTAACAATGCGAGCGTGACTGTCAAGGTAACACAAGCACACTTAAGAGGCAGCGAAGGAACTACAATAAACAGATGTGGGCTTTGATGATATAAGGGCACAGGAAGAGAACGACAGAGACAGAGAAAGACAGGAAGTGTGAGAGTTGGGTGAGAGGAAGAGTGAGAGCTGATGAGGTTTGCGGCATTTACATGTTTGTGTCTGTTTATCCACAGGTGGACGTGTTCATCCACTGCGATTCTCAAGTTTTCAGCGACAAGCAATTTTCTGTTCTCACTGAAAGTGAAAATGCTTTGACATGACACAGCCAATCGAAAGCTAGATTTGACCATTAAACATAACCGGTTTATTCCGTGTCAACTTTTTTTTCTCCATAATTTTTTTTTCTGGTGGAAGATAAACATAAATGTTGTTGAAAGCCAAAATATTAAATGGCATGGATGAATATTTATGGAGTAATCCATTATTTTTTAGAGGGGGGTCAAAATGACAATTATCGCATATATCGCGACATACTGTATATAGCACATTTTGGAGCAAAACTATAGGTCAAAAAAATAACCTTAGAAAGGTGGCAGCTTCATGATTTTATTTTTACACAGAGATATGGAGATCTATTTCTTAAATCAGTTGACCTCAGCACCACTTTCTGCATTAAATCCCAATGGTGTGAGTTCAAATATGGGAAAAAATACTTTTTTGTGTTGTTTTTCTGAAGTTGGAGTGCCTATAACCCCTGATGAACTAAAAATATTTTAATATCCTTTTAGATTCTAGTTCTGAAACAAACTTTCCTTTTTGTATCTCCATTTTTAAGGCCCTATCTGGTTAAACCCCAGAGATATGGGGCTCTCAATGTGGCTCTATCTGTAAATTGTTCAATTTTACCCATTTTCAATGGTCGAAAACCAAATGTGGGTCACATGGTATGAAGCTTGTTTTTCTTGTCCAACAAAACAAAGATCTGAAGTACAAATAATGTTGAAACTAGAAATACACCTTTATTTATTCACATTAAAAAAGTCAGAAAATACAGTAATTTGAAGAATAGGCAACAAAAATTATCAAAAGAATTTTAAGTTTTAACAAAATAAAAAAGTTCAGCTGGGGAAGTTCCTAAAATTAGGTTGATTTGACATGGAATAACCCAACTATTAAAGTAGTCCAAACTATTTGTGCACTATTTTCCAAGTCTTCTGAAGCCACATATAGTACAGTTTTGTCCCCAATGTTATCTTTTCCATTTGCCAAAGCTCTTAAATCTCATTTGCGTACAGATTAAAAAAATGCTGCATTTTTGGACAGCAACTGCTATTCATTTTTTCATGTCTCGTAACCATCTCGACCAGTTCGAATAAGATTTGAGCACCGTAACGGAAGGGACGATTGTCCAACATAATCACACGAGAAGTCGACATGTTGCTACCTAACGTTCCGGTAACATAACATCAAGCCCGTTCTGCCAAGCTGTAGAGAAGCACCGTCGCCTGTCAGCCATTTTTGTATCAACTGAAACCCATTAAACTTTTCCAGTGGCACAATTAGCCTTAGAGACATGGGGTCTGGATCCATGGTAACCAGGAAGTAATCACATTCACATAATCAATGATGAGCATGATTCGGAGGTTGCGTAATCCCTCTCCAATCACATTTTTACTACACTGATGGTTAGGTTTAGGGTTGGTGTTTGGGTTAGGGCATGTGGTTGACCCGTTGACTATATTACATTATTAACAACTCAAAAAACATCTCGCCTTTGGTGCCAATCTGTGGACATTTCACCCGGAAACTGGAACTCACTCGTGCCCATACGTTCAACAACAGTTCCAGCTTTGGCCACTGGGGGCAATAACTCAAATTTCGGAAAACACAGACCGATTTGATTTTCAGTTAAATAAACATAAAGCTATCTCGCATGACTTCAGAAGACTTAGAATATATCGTAGGGACTACTTTTATTGTGCCTATTTTTGTCCGTTTTGTGGCTACAGAAAAAAGTGAAGTACAGAGACTGAGGTGTTATAGGACATAGGACCAAAGCAATAAAAATAACAAATGAGCTGCTGTTAAAAATCTCCACATCTGATCAATGTTCACTATTTTAAACGCACACATGCTCGCTTCTTGTCTGGCTGCTTTCTTTCCTCTTTGAAATTCGATAACCACTGTAGAAGGATCATCAGGTTCCTCCACGGCTGTAGAAACGAGGACAGCCGGCATGAATTAATAAAACAGCCATACGTCAAAATCATGACAAACATTCACAAGCTCCCCAGCGTGATATAGACCAGCTACGTTTACACACGGTCAATATGTGAGAGGTTATACTCTCCTGAAGGCTGTCACTTTGGATTTCATCTATATTCATTGCTGCTTGATGACATGGCAAAAAAACACAGGTTAGATTTCTCCATTTGCGTGTCAGGGACACTGTAGATCCATTTCTGGCATTAGACGGTTCTTCTGTGAGAAATTGAGCCGTTCTTCATGAAAATCTCCCCAGGGAGGATTCTGTTCTGTTTGTGCTCAGCCAGAGTGGTCATTTGCAGGAGTGCATGTCTGAGGGACAATTGATTGTCCACATGATAGATGCTGCGTTTCTCAATATCGACTGACCGGAATAAACTGCTTCCTATTACAGCAGAGTGTGTCGCTGCCTTCAAGTCATGTCGGTATGATTGTATTTATGAGACGAACGCACTTAAATAGCATCTGAAAGATGTAATTACCCATGAGAAACTCAAGATTTGCTTTGAGCCCTGACTTTCTGAGTTGGTCAATTGAAGAATCGGCAGAAAAAAATGTGTATTAATCATAATATGCTGTAATTGTGAATGTTGACCATACAGTTTGTGTTGGACATACTGTTTATTATTCTTGTCGTTTTATAAGTTGACAGGCTTATGTGGCAAAACCACATTTTAATATACATTGATCACCCTACTGAGAAAGAAAATGGTATGCTAGCCTATGGTAGTTAGCTGGTCTCCCAGCCTGGCCAAGCAGGTTAGGTTGGGCTGTTTTGATGGTTTCAGAGATGTTTGGGGCATTTGCCAGC
>NC_059379.1:2290000-2387500 GCF_019703515.2 Myxocyprinus asiaticus | reverse complement strand
GACACTCCTGTTCTACCTGCTCTGTATGGGACTCGAACCGACGTCTCCAGCATGGGAGGTGGGTGCGCTAACAAGGAGGCTAAAGGCTACAGCCCCTAGCATCAGTCGCTAGTGCACCTCTTGAGGTCAAGAGAGTGCAGTTTATACACATTGCACAGCTATCTATCAGCTGGCTCCCATTACACTCACCCCCTTAAACCTCACTCCCATTCGTGTCACGGCACCATTGTGACGCTCCTGTTCTACCTGCTCCGTACGGGACTCAAACCAACGTCTCCAGCATGGGAGGCGGGTGCGCTAACAAGGAGGCTACAGCCCCTAGCGTCAGTCGCTAGTGCACCTCTTGAGGTCAGGTGAGTGAGGTTTATACACATTGCACAGCTATCTATCAGCTGGCTCCTGTTACACTCACCCCCCTAAACCTCACTCTCATCCGGGTCACGGCACCATTGTGACGCTCCTGTTCTACCTGCTCCATACGGGACTCGAACCGACGTCTCCAGCATGGGAGGTGGGTGCGCTAACAAGGAGGCTAAAGGCTACAGCCCCTAGCGTCAGGTTTATACACATTGCACAGCTATCTATCAGCTGGCTCCCGTTACACTTGCATGGTAGAAACACTGGACTTTGAACCCTTTAGGCTGGTGTTCAAGACTGCTCAAGAACACAAGCTTAAACATGACACCACAGTGTCATGGAAGCAACATGGGAAGACGTGCTTACTTCAGAAAATGAGCTTTTCATTTCACTTTGCATTTGAAAACACTATTGTTTGGGTTTAGCTGTTGGTTGGGTTAGGCTGCCTTTTTGTATTGTCTCATTTATAATTTAAAACACTATTGGTTAGGTTTAGGGTAAAGTTTTTGTTAATGGACATGCGTTTACTCATTTAAACCTCCAAATCCACCTTCAAAAGCACATCTGAATACAATCTCATATCACTGGGTTTTGGCACCCTCAGCTGGACATTTCACTTTCAAACGGCAGCCAAACGTGTAATACACCACGTAAATTACATTTTGCAAAATCGTAGCAATACCCACATAAATTTCATGAGACCAGGCTGCATATATCTGGGATGTAACCATATAGGGCCTTAAAGTCAGCATGAAACGGAATTTGCGACCGAGTTTACTTCCATATTGTGATGTATTTCCGAGTGAAACAGCTTATCGAACAAGAAAAAAATGTGGGGCGGGGATTTGAGTTTATCCATTGGTTGTTGATTGGATTGTGAAAATAAGGGCGTTGCAGAGCGGAAGCAGATCTGAATGCGAGTTTGCAGTGGACACACACCCCTACCACCGTGTTGCTCGAGTCCGAGACGTTTATCGGTGAAATTGAGCAGCGATCTCAACACATTTATGATCAAACTGAGAACATAGATGCACGAGCACATCGCAGTCTTTACTTACGAAGAAGCTATAGCCGTTGAAAAACGATTGAGTAAAAGACAAACCATATTTTAACATTTTGAATCACAATACACTAAATATAAAGGGAAAAAACACTTACCCGTGCTCTGCATTCCAAGATAGCTGCATTCAGAAATATAAATAAACTCCAGAGGCATCCGAAGCATTGTATTCATTAGTGATCACAGGTGTGAAATGTCTCGAACACATCCACGAATTCACCGTTATTCCTCCTCATTCGAAATGTAAATTCAAGCCAAGGAAGTTTGGGTTAAGGAATTATAGTTTTGAAGGAAAACAGATGAAAATACACCTTGCCATCATCACCAACATGCGATTATCGCTTCGTTGAACTCTACGCAAGGTTGTGGTATTTATTAGAAAGGGGCGGGGTTTAAGCAGACCCCGCCTGTAATAAGATCAAGTTATTACGTTTAGATTAAAGATTACAAAGTCAAAATAAATAAATAAAATAAAATATATGCATGAATGAATCGTTCACAATAAGATCAATAACATGCATTTAAAAATATATAGGGTGAAATTTCATTTCATGCCGACTTTAAAAATGAAGATTCAAGAAGGAAAGTTTGTTCTGAACCAGAATATAAAAGGATATTAAGATATATTTAATACTTCTGGAGTTATAGACACTCCAACTTTAGAAAAACAACACAAAAAAGTGTTTTTTCCCATTTTTGGACTCACACCATTGGCATATAATACAACAAGAGGAGCTGAAGTCAACTGATTTTAGTAATAGATCTACCTATCTCTGTGTACAAATAAAATAATGATGCTGACACCTTTCTAAGTTTATATTTTTGACCTGTAGTTTTCCTCCAAAATCACAGGTGAAAATGGTCATTTTGTACCTCTTCTACAAAATAATGGATTACTCTGTAAATATTGATCAATGGCATTTAATATTGGCATTCATTTTATTTATGTATATCTTTCGCCAGTAAAAAAAAATATCAAAAATATATTTTTAGCTGGGGACCTCTGGTTGAGATGACATGGATTGACCCATTATTTATTGCAATTAGCTCTCTTGCATACTTCACATTTTGACAAAAGTAGTAGCTCATCCACTCAATGCATACAGAAAATGTGTACACTGTGCATATAAGCATACTATATATTGCAACAATAGTGAGAGAAGTATACTAGTATGATATTCAGAAGAACAGCCTTGAAGCATGCATTTCTATAGACAGATAGAGTGCATTTCTAAGTTTGGATTCTCTCAGCAGGCCGGGTTTTTGAATTAGTTGATGGTGACCTCACTAATTGGTCATCAGCATAAATAACGAGTCAGTGAGCAGAACTCACTGTGTGTCATAAATCAAACAGTTCTGGCTGCTCAAAATTCAATGTGAAATTAATCACTGTCCCAATTAATGATGTTACTACACACACACACACACACACACACACACACACCTCTATTAATGATGCTGCTGTGCAGTGGAGACAGTGGCTGTAAATCACAGCTGATAAGAGACACTGCAGTTCCTGTGCTAACACCAATAGAAAATGACCTCTAACTGTATCTGTTTTTCTCTCTTGTTTCTCTCCCCCAGTGTAGTATGCAGTATGTATACTGTAGAGCACATTGCATTGTGGAACAGCATACAGTATATAGTATTCCATATAATGTGTTTTGTTGGGTACAACACATTTTGGCAGACGTAGAAGGTCATTTGGGTATTCTGTGTATATAGATATTTAGCATACTACACACCGTTTACATACTGTATGCTGCAGAAATGGTAACAGTAGTATGAAGTGTTGTTGCGATACCAAAATTTCAGTAGTCGGTACCAGTACCAGTGAAATTTCACCGTTCTTGATACCAAGAATAATAAGAATTATTATTATTATTACAGTGAATATTACATTTTACTATACTGTACAGTTGTAGTATATTTCTGCTGCAATTTCTTCAACTGCAGGCATCTAGCTTTTATTTTGAATCATGCTTTTATTTTGACATGTGGTTTTGATGGAAGCTTTGCTTCCTCTGACGTATAAACCGTTCGCTAAATGGCCTAGTGTGATCATTAAAGCAAAAATGCTGTGATTTAATTATAGAAATATATAGTCTACATGTGCTGCATGCTTCACAGTGGATTAGTGCTCTGCTTTGTCATCTCATATAACACAAATGATTCTCAGTGTCTGTGGAGTTTCCAGTGGATGAGCGGTCTGCTTCACACATTCACTTTAAAGCACGCGGCACGAATGCAGACTGAGATTGCAGTCTTTTACAGTTTATCCCTTGTGCACTGTTCGTTTGTGAGTAACACATATGATGTTCATGGGTCAAAAATGTCCCAAACATACATGAGAACATTTATCAAAGTAAAAACACTAAAGTTGTGCATTTTGTGCAAATTTAGTAATTTAGCTCTAAATTACTAGATTACACCATTTTCATATAAAACAATAAATGAAAAAAATAAATTTTTATTCACTTCAATAAAAAAAATAAAAAAACCTTCCAGTAAATTGAAAGTGTCAAAACATCATAATTTGTCATGCATTGGGGGTCTCTGGTGACATCTGCTGAAATAAAAATAAATAAATAAAAAAAATACATGAAATAACAACTGTGGCCAGTAGATGGCTTCAGTGCTCTATGAATTGGCTGATCTCTATAAACTCATGTTCTAACAAGCTTGAATACTAGATGTTATGCATTGGATATATATTTAGACATTATACATTTTTTTTTAAAAAACTACTATTTGTCAGATTGTGTTGAACTCTCTGATTTTGCAGTGATGCTCTAATATGCTGTATACGCTATATAAATGTAAATGTAAGCGCAGCGTAGTTCTAGCGGGAAGACTAGCAGCTGTACATCATCGCACCATTAGCTAGGTAACTCCTAGCCAATCACATGTAAGCCATTGCTTTATAAGTCTGCTCACAATCTATCACACTGCTGTTTCAGTGTGCTAACATGGCAACCTCCACCACCCCACCACCACCAGTCGAGTCCCGTCCTGCACTGGGGTAGGCTCCTCACCCCTGCCTCCTATATCCAGCAGGATATGACGGTTCCGAGTACAACTTCTTCAGACCGCCAGATGGGGCTTACGCCAAACAGAGACATTACATTTATGTTTTATATTCATCAAATAAATGTCATCTTGAATTTCTCTCAAGTCTGCAAGTCTTCCTGATAGAACATTCATTCATTCATTCATTCATTCATTCATTCAAACATGACAATGCTCCACAGTCAAATCTGATTGTGTTATAAAGAAAAGACAGAGTTATTATTTTGTTACCTGCCATTTATTTCAAACATCAAAATGCTAGCATAAACTTTGTCACACAGGAGTCAGACTCAGGGTACGTTTACATGACAATGATGTACTAAAAACGGAAAAGTTTTTCCTTTGCGTTTTTGAAAAGTTTTGTGTACAGACGACAATGTTTTCAAAACGATCCCAGTTCACACGGATCCGCGAAAACGACTAAAAACACTGTATTATGCATGCCAGGCCAGTATTTGGCGATGTCACTATGCGCCTGCGCACATAAGCATTCTTCCACAGAGCGGTGAAAACAAACAATGAAGATGGCGATCGCTGGTCGTAGTAGTAATGCAGTAAATCTACGCTTTGCTGGAGAAGCGTCAATATACTCAGTCCTGTAGTCCGCCATTGTAGTTTTGAATGTCTCGCGCATTGTTTTGAAGTACTCGCGCGCATGCCTATAGACTGAACACGTAATACGCGTGCGCAGAACATATTTGATGTTCACTGTACAGTTTAGAGAAGCTGGATTTGGACCAATGAGAGTTCACAAATGGCGGGTCTACCTGGTGCTATGCTGCAAAAATATAAATCAAGTGATTAACACAATGTCCTGACACTCGTTGTTAGTCGCTGTCTGGTAAGACAAAAACTGGAAGATTTGGAAGATTTTTTATAGCTTGTTGCAAATTTTACTATTAGTGAAATGCTAATGTTTTTCACTATTGGCATAATGCTGACATTGACTATTGCTGATGGTTTTCATTATTAGCTTAATGTTAACGTTGTGTAAGAAGTTTTTACTCTTGCTGAAATGCTGATGGTTTTTACTATTCATGTAAAGCTGATGGTTTTCACTATTAGCAAAATGCTGACTGCTTTCACTATTAGTGAAATGCTGACTGTTTTCACTGTTAATGAAATGCTAACAGGTTTAACTAGTACCCTAATGCTGATGATTTTCACCATTAAACAAAATGCTGACTGCTTTCACTATTAGTGAAATACTGACAGTTTTCTACTATTAGCGAAATGCTGATAGTTTTCTACTATTAGTGAAATGATGGCACTTTTCACTTGATGTAATGCTGACTTTCACTATTAGTGAAATTCTCATGTTTTTCACTATAAGCAAAATGTTGATGATTTACACTGTTAATGAAATGCTAATGGCTTTAACTTAACATAATGCTGACAGCTTTCACAATTAGTGAAATGCTTGTTTTTCACTATTAGCACAATGCTAACAGTTTCACTATTAATGTAATGGTGACAGTTTCCATTATTAGCGAAATGCTGCCTGTTTTCACTATAAGCTAAATGTTGATGATTTTCACTGTTAATGAAATGCTACTGGCTTTAACTATTATTGTAATGCTGACGGCTTTCACTATTCGCGAAATGCTTACTGTTTCCACTACTAGCGAAATGCTTACTGTTTTCACTGTTAATGAAATGCTAACAGGTTTAACTATTACCATAATACTGATGATTTTCCCCATTAAAGGTGCAATATGTAACAATTGTTTTTTTTTGCCAATGTGTGAACGGCTTGCAAAAAATGAGCCCTTCCCGGACTTCCTAGGTTGCCTATTAAAGCCTGTAGACTGATTTTCATGTGAAGGGAGCGGGTCGGTTTTGCGGGGAAAATCCAAAGGATGTGTCGTTTATGCGTGCTCCTGAGAGCCTTGCCTCAGTGCTTCTCTTCCGCTATTCAACAGCGACAACAAACTGCTACACTAGGTAACGTTATCTTAGAGATGGAATCCAGCAAACAGCTTCAGAGTAAGCCAAAACAAAAAAAACATTTATCTACTGAATCCCGTCTGGCTAAGCGGGAACGTGATCGCGGTTGAATGAAAACTAGAGTGAACATCGGCAGGGCATTTGATTCCTGGAGGGACCTTCATTCGGTTTTGGGGATCAAAACCGACCCTGAATTGGCGTTCTTCTTATCGGACAGGTAAACTTACATAACTGCAAAACATGTGAAATATAGTGCCATAAGGATTGATCTGTGTCATTTTAGCTAACTTGATCTTGCCTGCTAACGCTGACAAATTGCAAGCTACCTTGCTTCTTAATTTTCAAATAATTTCAACGATCTTCACTTTATACTAAAAGTCAGGTATACAGGATTAATTTAAGCAAATACGCCGGTTTCTTGATCGTAGTGCAACACATGACATACAAAACATACAATAGTGCAACATAACAGTGCAACAGTAAACTGTCTGATATATGTAGCTGTATGTGTGTATCAGTATGCTATGTTAGCTGATAAGTAGTTTTAGTTTAGTCCCAAAATTTGTAGTAAAACAATCATAACTGTGTAATTTTAATTATGCTACTTCATCTGTCAGCATGATGTCGGTGAATCACGTTCAGTCTCTTTGTACGTTACGTCATTGTTTTGGATGCTCGCTCGCTCGCGTCTTTATGGAGTGTGTGCACGAGCGCGAGCACGAGCAACAGGTAGCTGGCTGCATTTTACTTAACGGCCACAGGTGTCATTAATAACAAGGGTTTTTACTATTAACACAATGCTGACAGTTTCACTATTAATGTAACGGTGACAGTTCCCACTATTAGCAAAATTCTGCCTATTTTCACTATATATCAAATGTTGATGATTTTCACTGTAAATGAAATGCTAATGGCTTTAACATTAATGTAATACTGACGGCTTTCACAATTCGTGAAATGCTTGTTTTTCACAATTAACACAATGCTGACAGTTTCAATATTATGTAGCGGTGACAGTTCCCACTATTAGCGAAATGCTGCCTGTTTTCACTATAAGCTAAATGTTGACGATTTTCACTGTTAATGAAATGCTAATGGCTTTAACTATTAACATAATGCTGACGGCTTTCACAATTCGTGAAATGCTGACTGTTTCCACTACTAGTGAAATGCTGACTGTTTTCGCTGTTAATGAAATGCTAACAGGTTTAACCATTACTGCAATGCTGATGATTTTCACCATTAAACAAAATGCTGACTGCTTTCACTATTAGCGAAATTCTGATGCTTTTCACCATAAGCTAAATTTTGACGATTTTCTCTGTTAATGAAATGTTAATGGCTTTAACTATTAACTTAATGCTGATGGCTTTAAGAATTCGTGAAATGCTGACAGTTTTCACTTGATGTCACTATTAGTGAAATTCTGATGCGTTTCACTATAAGCTCAATTTTGATGATTTTCACTGTTAATGAAATGCTAATGGCTTTAACTATTAACATAATGCTGACGGCTTTCACAATTCGTGAAATGCTGACTGTTTCCACTACTAGTGAAATGCTGACTGTTTTCACTGTTAATGAAATGCTAACAGGTTTAACTATTACCGCAATGCTGATGATTTTCACCATTAAACAAAATGCTGACTGCTTTCACTATTAGCGAAATGCTGACAGTTTTCACTTGATGTCACTATTAGTGAAATTCTGATGCGTTTCACTATAAGCAAAATTTTGATGATTTTCACTGTTAATGAAATGCTAATGTCTTTAAATATTAACGTAATGCTGACGGCTTTCACTATTAGCGAAATGCTGATGGTATTCATTGCTAGTGAAATGCTAACAGGTTTAACTATTACCCTAATGCTGAAGATTTTCACCATTAAACAAAATGCTGACTGCTTTCACTATTAGCGAAATACTGATGCTTTTCACTATAAGCTAAATGTTGACGATTTTCACTGTTAATGAAATGCTAATGGCTTTAACTATTAACATAATGCTGACGGCTTTCACAATTCGTGAAATGCTGACTGTTTCCACTACTAGTGAAATGCTGACTGTTTTCGCTGTTAATGAAATGCTAACAGGTTTAACCATTACTGCAATGCTGATGATTTTCACCATTAAACAAAATGCTGACTGCTTTCACTATTAGCGAAATTCTGATGCTTTTCACCATAAGCTAAATTTTGACGATTTTCTCTGTTAATGAAATGTTAATGGCTTTAACTATTAACTTAATGCTGATGGCTTTAAGAATTCGTGAAATGCTGACAGTTTTCACTTGATGTCACTATTAGTGAAATTCTGATGCGTTTCACTATAAGCTCAATTTTGATGATTTTCACTGTTAATGAAATGCTAATGTCTTTAAATATTAACGTAATGCTTACGGCTTTCACTATTAGCGAAATGCTGATGGTTTTCACTGCTAGTGAAATGCTGACTGTTTTCACTGTTAATGAAATGCTAATGGGTTTAACTATTACCCTAATGCTGATGATTTTCACCATTAAACAAAATGCTGACTGCTTTCACTATTAGCGAAATGCTGACAGTTTTCACTTGATGTCACTATTAGTGAAATTCTGATGCGTTTCACTATAAGCAAAATTTTGATGATTTTCACTGTTAATGAAATGCTAATGTCTTTAAATATTAACGTAATGCTTACGGCTTTCACTATTAGCGAAATGCTGATGGTTTTCACTGCTAGTGAAATGCTGACTGTTTTCACTGTTAATGAAATGCTAATGGGTTTAACTATTACCCTAATGCTGATGATTTTCACCATTAAACAAAATGCTGACTGCTTTCACTATTAGCGAAATACTGATGCTTTTCACTATAAGCTAAATGTTGACGATTTTCACTGTTAATGAAATGCTAATTAATTTAATGCTGACGGCTTTTACTATTTGTGAAATGCTGATGGTTTCCACAGTTGCTGTAAATCTGACAGTTTTTACTCTTGGCAAATTGCTGACTATTTTACTGTAAACGTAATGCTGACAATTTTCTCTATTGGTGAAATGCTGACGGTTTAAATGTTAGCGTAAAGCTGACTCTTTTCACTTTTTATTTAATGCTGATGGTTTTTATTAGTAGCATAATGGCTTTCACTGTTAGCTTAAAGCTTACAGTTTCCACTATTAGCAAAATGCTGACTGTTTTCACTGTTACTGAAATGCTGACTGTTTTACTAATGGCAAAATGCTAACAGGTTTCAATATTGGTGAAATACCAATGATTTTCATTAGTTTCATAATGGTGACTGTTTCCATAATTTGCAAAATGCTGACAATTTTTTCTATTAGCGCAATGCTCTTGGTTTCCACTCCAAGCTAATGCAGACAGGTTCTTCAATACAAGAAGGGAAAAGATTCTTTCTGATGAAAACATTAATCTGAAACACATCAGATATCTAGAGCTGGAATTAACAGGACTCCCCAGTTTCAGGGGTCCGCACGATGTCTGATTGCCCAGCGGTCTCGTTAAGGGGTGTCGTGTGTGTTTGGCTGGAGAGGCAAACAATAACAGCATGTTCCTAAATGAGCTTAATCACTTTAATTAAGCCGTTCTGCTGCTATACGAGTTTAATCATCTTAATTAAGACTGTGTAAGCACACCTGTACAGAGTAACCTCTCCCAAAATCCCACTTGTGTGCACAGGTGATGAACACACACCTAATTACAGACAAGGTCACACACAGTCTGTGTGCTGTAGATGGAGAGCTTCACTTCACAAGGACTTTAGTACAGTTAATGAAGCTATAAACAATGGTTCTGAGTTTTTAAAGTGCATGGCTATGTGGTTGCTAGTTGTTGGTCTCATATGTCTCTATAATATCCTGGTCACTAGCAGCCTTTCACACAAATCACGAGTACAATGGCTGATTATGACTTTATAAACACTTCTTTTTCACTCTATTACTCAAAACACTTTTACTATAACACATCATTTGAAAAACGATACATTTTAACGCTTGTATGACAAACTCACCTACATTTACACAATTATTCTGGTGTGATTAGCTTCCGCAGTAGCTCACCTGATAGAGTGTTGTTGTTTGGACTCAGATGTTTGTGGTTTGAGCCCAGCCAAACATGCAAGCTGATCTTGAGACAAGTGTCATAGAATCGACTCGAAATGACATGGTTGCTTTAGAAAATGCGCTTTTCATATTGCATTTCCTTTTAGAACACTATAGACCTTATTCATGCTAGCTCCATCTTTGATTTTGAATGGGAACAACGAGGCTGTGAGGGATAGACTTACCATCTCTTCAATGGCACGAATGGTATAAAGCTGTATAAAGCTCCTAGTTCACATCTGGTTTTCCACAACTCATGTTGTCTGGAGTTCTTTGTATACTGAATGTTCTTGGACAGATATTTTATCAATGTTTTGTCCGTGGAATGATCCAAAAACACTGTAAACTGCAGTACAGCCCATTGAAGAAACTGTATATTTATCCCTCACAGCCTTGTTGTCATTCCCATTAAAAATCAAAGATGGCGCAAAGATGGTGAATAATTGGTTAGGTTTAGGTTTTGTTTACAACACCATTTCACTTGCCTTTGGCGCCCCCCACTGGACATTTCATGTAATGACGCATGTAATTTTGTTTTGCAAAAATGTTGCCATGGTAACGTAATTTCCATGAGATCAGGCTGGTCTCAAGATATGGTTCAAGTCTGTCCTTCAGTGTAAGTGATTTTTTTTCACCCAATTTGTCATCTGCCAGGCAAAAATTGTAAGTCTGATTGCTAAGATAATATTACTACTAGTCCAATAGTGAAACTGATTTACTGATATGCTTTATGTCCAGTGGTATAGTGTGCATTTAAAATTTTCTGTGCAAGGGAAACATACATGTGCATTTCATACACCTTTTAAACCTACTTCAGTTAATTACATAACATTACACCATGTCCTAACCAGATGCAAAAATTCCAGCAATAAGCAATTTGTCTATCCACACTGAACGCATAACTGAATTTGCAAACATTTAAGAACTAATTAATTTAATAACTAGGTAAAAGTTGTTGTTTGATACTGAAAGCTTGACATTAAAATACCATGGTATTACCATATTTTCTTTGGACATAATACTATGGAAATGCCATGATTTGTGCACATCTGCCATGATTTATGGATATGTCCTAATGTTAAAATATGGTTTTGTAAAATACTAAATTTCTCCCCTCAGAATGTTCATTTTTAGCAGCAAGAAAAACTATTTCCGTCAAATTTGAATGACATCGTTTACTGTCAAATCATAACATTTCTGATCAGATTTTCAAAAGTTATGGCCAGTTGTGCAGCCCACCAATTACGTGAGGCCATCCTAAGACAGCAATGCCCACTACAACCAACAATCATAGCAATAAAAGCTTTAAAATCGCTCTGTGTGTGTGTGTGTGTGTGTGTGCCTAATGTCACCACAAGGATAGTTAAACCCGACATTTTTGACATTGTGGGGACAATCAGTTGGTCCCCATGAGGAAAACAGCTTATAAATCATACTAAATGATGTTTTTTGAAAATGTAAAAATGCAGAAAGGTTTTTGTGAGGGTTAGGTTTAGGGGTTAGGTTAGGGTTAGGGGATAGAATATAAAGCTTGAACAGTATAAAAACCATTTTGTCTATGGAGAGTCCTCATAAAACATGAAAACCAGTGTGTATGTGTGTTTGTGTGTGTGTGTGAGTGTGTGTGTGTGTGTGTGTGTATGAGTGTGTGTATGAGTGTGTGTATGTTTGTGTGAGTGTGTGTGTGTGTGTGTGTGTGTGTGTGTATGAGTGTGTGTATGTTTGTGTGAGTGTGTGTGTGTGTGTGTATATGTGTATGAGTATGTGTATGAGTGTGTGTATGTTTGTGTGAGAGTGTGTGTGTGTGTATGAGTGTGTGAGTGTGTATGTGTGTGTGTGTGTGTGTGTGTGTATGAGTATGAGTGTGTGTATGTTTATGTGAGAGTGTGTGTGTGTGTGTGTGTGTGTGTGTGAGTGTGTGTATGAGTGTGTGTATGTTTGTGTGAGTGTGTGTGTGTGTGTGTGTGTGTGTGTGTATGAGTGTGTGTATGAGTGTGTGTATGTTTGTGTGAGAGTGTGTGTGTGTGTGTGTGTGTGTGTGTGTGTATGAGTGTGTGTATGAGTGTGTGTATGTTTGTGTGAGTGTGTGTGTGTGTGTGTGTGTGTGTGTATGTGTGTGTGTGTGTGTGTGTGTGTGTGTGTGTGTGTGTGTGTTTGTGTGTGTATGTGTGTGTGTGTGTGTGTGTGTGTGTGTTAACAGGGCATAAGGAGAGACACGCACAAAGACAAATCCTGTTAGCGCTGCCAAATAATTAAACACACTTTAACAACATCGATTAAGCAGCCACAAGATGACAGTTTGAAAATCCTGCGGTAATCAGGACAAACGATTCCATGTGGAGGAGAGAGAATATCGATACCTCAGACTGCACAGAGCTAAGGTCACAGAGAAACCATTTCAGCACTTCAGCTCTGAAGAGAGTTAAATGTGATATTGGCAAATTAGGGGACAATGAGAGAGAGAGTGAGACTGACATCGATAGATGAACTAAAAGTTGTCATTTAACAGAAGACATTTGCCATTTATTGATTTTTTGACTCAAGCAAAGACACTATCATGCGGTGACCTCAGGTAACACCAGACGACACGCCTACAGACCGTCTGATGCTTACTGTACACAGAAAATTGCATGAACTTTCCAAGATAGTGACATAAAATCTATGACATTTTTTCTCAGTGTTTTGGCAGTGGGCAGATCATCAGCAGAATAAGGTGTAAAGTGAACCAGACTTCATGCCGACTACACCAAAAGTGCTTTTACTTTTCGAACGTTATTGGATCTATGATTTTTAATTTAGCAGATGATAAAAAAGATGGAAAAATAATATAGACTCACACTGAAGGAGTGACCCAAGTTATATTTATAGATCAAGTTAGGGTTGCACCAGCTGTTTGTAAGGTCTTAAATTGTGACTTAAAGTGCACACTAGAGGCTCAGTAATTTCTAGTTAGTTTACTTAATTTAGTTGCATCATATGTTCTTAAAGGAATAGTTCACCCAAAAATAAAAATTCTCTCATCATTTACTCCCCTTCATGCCATCCCAGATGTGTATGACTTTCTTTCTTCTGTGGAACACAGTTGAAGATTTCCATACTCTATATTTAATTCCTTTTTTACTATAATTTCTTCTCCCTGACCAGTAGGTGGCGACGTGCACGAAGAATGCAAATCGCCAAAAACAAAAGAACTCTTGAGAGAACAGAGAGCTTATAGTTACATAGTAAAAAGGACTTAAATATTGATCTGTTTCTCACCCACACTTATCATATCACTTCAGAAGACATGGATTAAACCACTGGAGTCATATGGATAACTTTTATGCTGCCTTTATTTGATTTTTAGAGCTTCAAAGTTTTAGACCCTGTTGACTTGCATTGTATGGACATACAGAGCTGAAATATTCTTCTAAAAATCTTCTTTTGTGTTCTGCAGAACAAAGAAAGTCATAAACATCTGGAATGGAGTGAACGATGAGAGAATTTTTGGGTGAACTATCCCTTTAAGGTAAGAATAAGTTACTAGGTAATAAGCTCTCTGTAAAGTAATGCAAAGTTGCATATTATGACGTTTACCTTCATTCATCCAATAAACAGCCTTCAAATTTGTATATGTGATCCCGACTGATGCACACTGGAAAGTACACAGTTTAGAGTGCTAGTTTTGTGCTCAAGAGCCGATAAGTCAGTTATTCAGATAACGTTCTCTCGTAATTGAGCTCATTGATGGCATCCAATCGTTCTGCTTTTCTTAATCCAACCGTTAGTTGTGGTCGGATGCTTCCGTAAATATTTAGTTTATACGTGGAGTTACGTTTCAGCTAGGTGTAATGGTGCAATGATCAGATATTTAGATGTGCGTAAGTTGTAACTTAGTGCCCATTTACAGCAAAATTACACATTTAGAGTTGTAACTTGTGCATGGCTGGTTTTGAATTGGGTCAGAAAACAAACACCGAGCATCCCAGCATTGTTGAGACAAGTTTTGCATGTGTATGTACCACTCCTGGAAGATAATATCAGAGACTATTTAGCAGAGACGGGCCACTTCTATTTAAATGAATGGGAGAAATTGGAACGCCCAACCAAGAAGCTCTAGCGCCCAACGGTTAATGGATGTAGAAAGGAAGTCCCGCCTTACAGGTAAATGAGCGAATCACCTTTTAGATACAGACATCACCTGTCAATCAGCTGGAGAACGCGTATGTGCATTAGCTATACATGCCGGGAAAATTGCGTGGTTTAGTGTAAATGAGGTAAAGAAGCACAATTTATGATACCAGTTTTGTCAGATTGTACTGCTGATTTAAAATATGTTCTTTGATCGTAATCTTGACCAACCGTTTTTGAGATTTCGGTCTTTCTCCATTCAAGTAGATAGGACTGGCATGACTGGAAATAGTCATCTTTGTTCACGTGTGTTATTGGAGAAAAATGGCAGTATGTCATTGGAGCAGCACACGGTCACCCTGACTGGACTAATGATGTCATTTATTCTCCTAAATGAAGCGAAGATCAGACTTGCATAATGATGGTCTGTCGACTGGTGTAATTGATTATGGTATCGTTAAAAAGTGCATTCTTTTTAGTATGGGATTCATAATTCAGTTTCCTAAGAATTAATGTGTTAAAAACAACACTTTAATAAAATATACAGTAGTTTAGCTTTGCAGAGTTTTGCCTCAATACGTTCATTAAAGGGATAGCTCACCCAAAAATGAGTATTCTGTAATTATTTACTAACCCTTAGGTTGTTCCAAAACTGAATGAAATTTATTTTTTTATTTTTTTAAGATTTATGCATTTAAATTTCAGAGGAAAATTCCATCAAATTGAACTGAGTAATCTTAAGCAAAATATGTGTTTAGGGGTTGTCTTTTACTTAAATTTGGAAATGAAGCAGTTTACCCCATCATTCATTTGTGAATATTCTAATCTGTTGGTTTGCAACCATCAAGTTTCAGATTAAAAAACAAAAATAGTCAACTGAGATGAAGAACCTTTCACTTTTAGTGTTTAATCCAGTAATAGGGATCAACACATGGTAAATTAATATGTAAAAAAAAAGTTGCATTTCCAAGAGGAATAACAAATATCTTGATATGGATCTACTCAAACCATGATATAAGGTTTTGGTTACACAGGCCACACTTAGTTTAGTATCAGCAATAAGGAATGTTCTTAATGTTTGACTTTGTCCGTGACTCTTCGGAGTGTGTGTGTAAGTGTGTGTGTGTGTGTGTGCAGGTTTAACCTCCATTGTGGGAACCAAATGTCCCCACAAGGATAGTAAAACCTGAGATCACCTACATTGTAGGGCCCAGCCAGTGGTCTCCACGAGGGAAATGGCTTATAAATCATACTAAACGATGTTTTGAAACCTCTGTGTGGGTTAGGTTTAGGGGTAGGGTTAGGGTTAGGGGATAGAAATTATCGTTAGATCCGTATAAAATCCATAGAAATCTATGGAAAGTCCCCACGATGATATAAAACAAAATGTGTGTGTGTCTGTTCATTTCTCAGGAAGATGAGCCTTCATCTCAGCCACATTCATCTGTCAGGTCGTTCGACCAGAAAGCTGATTTACGGTGGGTGTGTGTATGTGTGTGTGTGTGTGTACTTGGGCCGTGGGTTAAGAGGCGGTCTGGCAGGCATTGCAGGACATTCATCATGTCTAACTGCGACAGTCAGATAAGAGAAAATAACTCAGTCTCTACACACACACACACACACACACACTGATGTTCTCATCTCCTCTGAGGTTTAAACCCATTTCTCATCTGTATTTTGCTCCAGTTTTGTTTTATAAACAGTGACCAGGCCCACACTGAATCTACATGCTTAAAAGTGTGTGAAGTTTTACACATCGCCCACCCTGAGTGTTTGTGTCGTTTTATATTTCGACTAATTTGATTACGGTTTTAGCTACCAATAATAGTAATACTCTCAGCTTCGTTGAAACATCATCTACCATGTTTAAATCTATTCCACAGATTTCCCCTCAAAATCAGCTGCAAATAAAAAAAAAGTTGCAGATTCCGTATCAGCCTGCCTATGACTTTCAATTTAGCGTTATTATGAATGAACTTGTCTTGCCACACCATGTTATAAATTATTTCTGGGATTGGATTGCGTTCTTCAAAGATGCGAGCAGACTTTTATTGAAAGAGTGAAAGATGAGCAAGCGTCTGTTGTACCTGAGAGACAGAGAGTTCAGGCTCAGGTCAGCAGAGCTGCTGGCGGACACAGAGTGATGGATGTCCATTAGAATGAGCTTCAGTCCCAGACGACACCCATCCCAGATTCTGATGGATGGTGGGACATTTTTTTAACCTGCTCTCCCCTCCTTCGCCTGTCCATGACTTTAATATCCCCTCATGCTAGCACGGTGTAACAGGACTGGTTGTTGTAGGAATGAGGAAGTGGGGTTCAGGTAACATCACACTCTTTTATTAACTCAAAACACTCTGTAAAGCTTCTAAACACTCTCATGCGGGTTTTAGCTGGGTAGCACTCTCTCTCTCTCCCTGGGCTCTGGTGTGGGCTCCTCTTATCACTCTTCCCGAATTACTGCAACAAGAAACAGCTGTTAGACCTAATTATCACCCAGGGATGAATCCGCTTCCCCGCTCCCTGGGCGGACACTCAACCACGCCCTCGCCACACATTGCTATTGATAAAAGTCATATTTTAACATCAGCTGGGGTGCCATTTTACTAGACGAATGGCCGTTGTGTTGCACAGGAAGCGCTAGGGGTGCAGGGATGTGATTCTAAGAGGTTGCTGTTTTTAAGAGGATCACAGCCAAGAGTTATTTGTGTATATTCATGTGTTTGAAACATGCACATAATGACATACAGGAATTGAACTGTCAGTAGAAATGTTGCTCACTTCTGCTGTGAACTCTGTTGAACTCCTTCCAACCTGCGTTGTGATAGTCTAGTGGCTCAGAATCTGCAGGTATGAACTAGAGTACTAGATTGAGTCAGGTCACCTATTCCCTATTACTCTCCCTATATATTCTCCCCTCGTGTCTCATGTTTGTTACCAGATTGTTTCAGCATTCTCTGTGTTGCAGTCTCGCCCTCCTGTCGGTCTGTTATCCCTGTTTGTTTTGTTCTCTTACCTAGTTTATTCTCCAGTTTGGATTACCTGTTGAATTTACCTGTCGTATGGATTATCACTTGTTGAATTAACCTGTTGTTTGATTCAGTGCTCCATGTGGATTACTCATTTTCTCTCACCATCTGACAATCTCATCCTCTCCTCCACCCGGGTGTCCATCAGTCATCATCCGCCTTCTCTCGGACATTCCACTCTGCAGCCTGTGCCGGTTACATTCCATCATTGACTCTCTCATCTGTTTATTATCCGTTTGGCATCAATAAAAGACTGTTCACTTACCCCTCTGCATTTGAGTCCTACTCTTCATACGCATTCCCTGACAGTATTGGTGTGCATGTAATCACACTCATTAGTCATGTTTCCATCAAAGCTATGAATTTAATTTATTCACAACATCAGAATATTGCAAAAACGATTTGCAAACAAAGCAGTTTCCATTCCATGTTTTCCAAGATGACAAAATCATCACTTTTTGCACCTAATAAACATGCAAATAAATAAATATTTTGAAAAGCAAATAGTTTTCCTTAAAAATGGATGTCCTTATATGTGGACAGCGGGACTAAGTTGTGAATGTTAAATAATACCAAGCTACAGAAAGTCTTTTTTTATAAATCAAATTGTTTATTATGTGTCTAGGAGTGTTGGTTATCCATGTTTTTGAGACATTATAGACATTACAGTTGATTTTCTGTAAAGCCACTTTGGAAATGTGTATTGGGAAAAGCACAGATAAAAAACTATACAAATAAAAATGATTTGACTTGATTTGACTTTTCATGTTACAATGTTTTTTCCACTTTCTCAATGTTCTCTTTTTGCACTGTCAAACAAACTAGTGACAGCCAGTGCTGAAGCACTTTGCCAATCAGAAATTAGCATAAATCTGATTTAAAGTAATTAAGGCTAATAATTTAGGCTTATTGTCCTCGCAGGAGGTCACCGTGTTTAACAGTGTGCTGTTTCGTGATAAATCCCTCAAATCTTCGAAATGGCATATCTGATGAAACCAGAGACTCTAATCTTTTGACTCAAACAGGTTTCAATGTAAAAACTTAATTAGGTTTCTTACCAGATGTAATTTCATTGGCTTTTCTCCCAAAGACAAACTCCGCTATGATCGGCGCCATGTTGTTTTGTCACATGACTCCGTGCGTTGAAAGTTTAACCCTTTACTGACATCCAAGAGTCTTCTGAACTGAGATCAGCGAAGCCAAAACACAATGTACGTGCATGAGGACGCGGTGTCGCACGAGGTTAAAAGACAGAAATGATGCCACAGTGGAATGAAAATGAAATTGTGTTGTTTTGTTGGTGGGTATTAAAGCTCTTCAGTAAAATGTAATCTTGTTATCTGGGCCAAAATGCAATGCAATCAAAATGTAAAACTGTGGGACCTGGGTAGCTCAGCGAGTATTGACGCTGACTACCACCCCTGGAGTCATGGGTTTGAATCCAGGGCGTGCTGAGTGACTCCAGCCAGATCTCCTAAGCAACCAAATTGGCCCGGTTGCTAGGGAGGGTAGAGTCACATGGGGTAACCTCCATTAGTGGTTCTCGCTCTCAATGGGGCGTGTGGTGAGTTGTGTGTGGATCGCAGAGAGTAGCATGAGCCTCCACATGCTGTGAGTCTCCGCGGTGTCATGCACAAGGAGTCACGTGATAAGATGCACGGATTGGCGGTCTCAGAAGCGGAGGCAACTGAGACTTGTCCTCCGCCACCCGGATTGAGGTGAGTAACCGCGCCACCACGAGGACCTACTAAGTAGTGGGAATTGGGCATTCCACATTGGAGAGAAAAGGGGATAAAACTGTAATTTAATAAAGATTTGTGGACAGTTTAAATACAGGGTTACAGGTGATGTTTTGCTCTGGGAGCTTTAAATTGGCTTGCATTGGGTCGTCTCTTAAGGGGATCGTTAAGAATATTTATCGCTTGTCTCTCATAACGGCTCATTACTTTACTGCCACCTCATGCTGGTGTCTTTAGAATTCAGACCAAGATCTATTTTTAGGGACTTTTTGTATTAGCTCTTTATACAGTAAGGCTCAGATCCCTCCTTCAATGTAAGTCTATGGTATTTTTCAACCATTTAATTGTTGATAATCACAAGTCTGATCTCTTAGTAAAGTAATAGCACACCTTCAAAAAGCTGCACAATCATTTCCTCACTCTTTCTTCTGCGGAACACAAACAAAGATATTTTGATGGAGATATGTTGTGATTATTTCCATTCAGTGCAAGTCAATCAGGTCCAACAATATGAAGCTCCAAAAAGCACATAAACGCATCTTAAAGGAAATAGTTTAATCCATGTTTTGGGTGAGAAACGGACCAAAATGTGACTCCTTTTTCACTATAATTCCTGACATCTGCAGGCTTGGTGTGATCATGATTTTGAAGCTCGATTACACTTCCTTGCATTTGATGCATCTACAGAGTGTTGCACATGCTCTCTGTGTACTTCAGGCAAGAATTAAGGAAGTAAATAAAGGTTTTAAAATTTTGATTTCATGTTGACATCTACGTATTTCATGTTGAGCAATGTTCATCTATAAATCTCTTGTGTTCAATGAGGCTCACCTCAGCGGATCTACAAATCACCTCATAAGTGCTGCCACAGAAGGTGCTAATAAACTAGATGTCTATTTAGAAATAAAGAAATAACTGCACTGCAGCGTTTAATCTGTTTGACACTCCAGACAGCGTGTCACGTCCTACTCAGGATCATTACATTATAAAGAGCCCTTCACAGACAGCTTCAGCTAATGGAAGTGATGTCTAATGATGTTGACAGTGCTGGAGTCCCACAGCTGTACGAATAACGGGATCCGACTCATCCTCCCTAATGAAACTTGCTGTTTTTAAGATAGTGGAATCCAGCGGGGGTCGGACGTCACGGTCTCTCCTATCAATACTGTCATAGACTCTTAACTCCTGTCACATGAACACAGTCATGCCCAGTCACTCAACAAACACGCCAGTCTCATGTCAAATCAATGTTTGCCACCCAGGGCCGATTGGGAGAGAGTGGTCGTGTGTTTTTTCTTCGAGATGTAGCCTAGCGACTGAACGATGCTTTGTGCGTTTAAAAACAGAGATGAATAAAACTACAGTCACACAAGGGTCAGCCGAAATCAGCACTGACATTGTCATATCAACAACCATCCAGTTATTGCTCTTGATTTAAGTCTCACGAGAACTAAGTACACATAACACAGTAACGGTTCTTAGTTCTTTGTAAATTCATAACTTGCAGTTCATTCACTAAAAAGACAGGCTGATAAGAGTCATTCGTTCGGGAGGAAGCGTTGTATGTTTCACACTGTAGATTAAAAAATAACCGGTTCATTAGAGTCATTTGTCAGGAATCGGACTACACTGATCACACAGTTTGTTTTGCGCTGTCCGCGCTGTGTGAATTGGACTACACTGGTCGTGCTGTGTGTTTCACACTGTAGATCCAAAAGAACTGGTTCAAAAGAATCATTTGTTTGGGAACCAGACTACACGGGTCGTGCTGTGTGTTTCACGCTGTAGATCCAAAAGAACCGGTTCAAAAGAATCATTTGTTCGGGAACTGGACTACACGGGTCGTGCTGTGTGTTTCACGCTGTAGATCCAAAAGAACTGGTTCAAAAGAATCATTTGTTCAGGAATTGGACTACACTGGTCATGCTGTGTGTTTCACGCTGTAGATCCAAAAGAACCGCTTCAAAAGAATCGTTTGTTCGGGAATTGGACTACACTGGTCGTGCTGTGTGTTTCATGCTATAGATTCAAAAGAACCAGTTCAAAAGAATCATTTGTTCGGGAATCGCACTACACTGGTCACGCTGTGTGTTTCACACTGTAGATTAAACAGAACCGGTTCATAAGAGTCATTCATCTGGAAAACAGACTACACTGGTCGTGCTGTGTTTCGTGCTGTAGATCCAAAAGAACCAGTTCAAAAGAATAATTTGTTCGGGAATCGCACTACACTGGTCACGCTGTATGTTTCGCACTGTAGATTAAACAGAACCGGTTCATAAGAGTCATTCATCTGGAAAACAGACTACACTCTTCGTGCTGTGTTTCGTGCTGTAGATTCAAAAGAACCAGTTCAAAAGAATCATTTGTTCGGGAACTGGACTACACTGGTCGTGCTGTGTGTTTCACGCTGTAGATCCTAAAGAACCGGTTCAAAAGAATCATTTGTTCGGGAACTGGACTACACGGGTCGTGCTGTGTGTTTCACGCTGTAGATCCAAAAGAACCGGTTCAAAAGAATCATTTGTTCGGGAACTGGACTACACGGGTCGTGCTGTGTGTTTCACGCTGTAGATCCAAAAGAACCGGTTCAAAAGAATCATTTGTTCGGGAACTGGACTACACGGGTCGTGCTGTGTGTTTCACGCTGTAGATCCAAAAGAACCGGTTCAAAAGAATCATTTGTTCGGGAACTGGACTACACGGGTCGTGCTGTGTGTTTCACGCTGTAGATCCAAAAGAACCGCTTCAAAAGAATCATTTGTTCGGGAATCGCACTACACTGGTCACGCTGTATGTTTCACACTGTAGATTAAACAGAACCGGTTCATAAGAGTCATTCATCTGGAAAACAGACTACACTGGTCGTGCTGTGTTTCGTGCTGTAGATTCAAAAGAACCAGTTCAAAAGAATCATTTGTTCGGGAACTGGACTACACTGGTCGTGCTGTGTGTTTCACGCTGTAGATCCAAAAGAACCGGTTCAAAAGAATCATTTGTTCGGGAATTGGACTACACGGGTCGTGCTGTGTGTTTCACGCTGTAGATCCAAATGAACCGGTTCATTCTGTTTAGGAATTGATTTGAAAGTCAGTTTCTGTTCAGGGACCCACAAAAATAATTCTTATTTAAAACAGTTTTGAACTAGGTGTTTGAAACCAGCATGCAAAACATGGTCCTATAAAGACAGTCCTCTTAAATCCAGACGAAATATATGTGGGTGAAAGTGAAAACAAGCCTTTGAGGATTGAATTTAATTAGCATGTGGCCGTTCACACCTCGCACATGTTTGGAATCTATTAACACTCTAACCTTGCAAATCCAATTTACAGAATGTGAGTGGTGTGGAGAATGAATTTGTGTGTTCTGACCAGAATCAATCCATCCCAAGTGCTGAATGCACGAGCCATTTAATACACCTGTCAACACCTCTGCTTCCTGTTGTACAACAAACTCGCACAGGTTTTGATTAGCTGGGAAACATGTAATTCATTATCACTATGGTCACTGAATATACATCCCTTTAACAGCCAGAAAAATGTGATCATTTTAACAGATAATTATCAGCCTGTCCAAACACAATAGCATCATTCATAGTTTTAACATTAACATTTATATCACACATAAGTTCTTCTTCCCTCTGAGCTAATAATTTGAATTTGCCTTATAACTATTTTATAAATAGTTTTCAAACTGCCTCAGAGTTAACATGTATATCCTGTAATTGCTTTTTAGAGTAAATACTGTATGATAAGTCTGATCTGTACCACTTTATTCAGCTTCTGCATTAACAAGTATAATAAAAGATCTTGGCAGAACAGAAGTTCAACTGATCAACACACACACCTGCAAGATCATTCGATAGAGAAACACACACTCACACACATGTGACTGTGCTGGAAACATTTTAATTAGCACTAATTATGTTGGCAGAGCTTGTGGGAGGGCGTGAGAGGATGTGTGTTTGTGAGTTAGAGATCAATGAGTCCTGATGGAGCTTTGAACACGAGCGAGTTAATGAGTCCCGAAAGAGATGATGTGCTTCAAGAGGGGATGTTTAACCAACTCATGTTCCGATAAAACCAGTTAAACTATTAGTGCCTAAATTATCCATTACATGATGGAGATTGCAGACTTTTTTTACTTCTATTTTTGTCTCTATGAACTCTTAGGGGCTAGTTAATCCAAAAATGGCAATGCTGTCATTTTTTTTCAGTGAATAATGACTTTTTTCAGTCAAAGATACCATATGACTTCAGAAGACTTGGAATACAGTGCATAATGTGTATGAACTTCTTTTTATGATACTTTTAAGGTGCATTTTGTTGTATTTAAAAGGTTTATGTGTATTTAACTCTTTGTTTAGATGATCTAAGTTTTAAACATGTAATAATTAGTATTTTTAAATGGATTTTCTTATTTTAATATTGAACGTCTGGGTCTGGGACAAGACTAAAACAGTCAAATCTGTACATAAAGGCATTTCAAAAGTTTCAACAATAAATGAAAAAGGTCTGGTAAAAAGTTTCACTCAGTTTTAATAAGACCATCATATAACAAAAATAAAAAAGCTGAAATCGGTTCATTCTGGTAAAAATCAACCCCTGTGACATCAAACTACCAGAAGTTGACGAAATGTCCATATATTCAGAACAAAGCCGCTCACTCATACATACAGACTGTCACACAAACACACATCCATTACACACACACCTGCAAAACAAACCTGCATTCACACTTCATGCACTGGTTTGTTTATGTCTCTAACTCACTCTCGTTCATTGCTCAGGGACGGTATTCTCTAATACTGTGTCCTGTTATCCACAGAGACTGGTTTTGCTGCGTTCTGTTTAATTATCGTTGGCCCTCGTTAGACTAATTGAGTCGCCGCTCTCTTAAGGGTAATAACGGATCTCTCTCGGGTGCTGCAATGCATCTTCAAACTGCAGCAAAAACACTTATTTATACTGTCAGCACAAATGTACAGTAGATTCTGGGATCAGCTCATTGTTTATTAGCACTAGCCTAATGAACCACTGGAGTATAACTCCACAGACTGTCAACAACACTTTAATATGCTTTATTTCATTTCAAACCTTTTAAAATAGCAAGGAAATGCAAGGAAACTAAAACATGAAAGAAAAGAGAGGAAAAGACAAAAGCATTTGGGAAAACAGTGACACTTTTTTTGTGTCCCTATGTATTATTTTATACAAAAAATAAAAACAGTAAAAATGCATTTCATGAATAAAATGACTTGCACAACACTCACCACTTCTGTGAATTTTATTTTTATATTTTTATCACATTTAAAAAATTAATTTGTGGGGCTCAAAGTAAAAATGTCAAGGTGGTGTGACCGTCTTGAGCATGTAATAAAGGAAAAAGCTGCGTTAGAAACTGTAATTACAGATATATTAACCAGTTATGTATACTGTATGTATGTGTGTGTGTGTGTGTATATATATATATAAATAGACAGACAGACATACAGACAGACAGACAGGCAGATATATAGATAGATAGGTAGATAGATGATAGACAGACGGACAGATAGATAGATAGATGGATAGATAGACAGATGGACGGATGGACAGACAGACAGATAGATAGATAGAGTGACAGATAGACAGACAGACAGACAGATAGATAGATAGATAGATAGATGACAGGCAGACAGACAGATAGATGATAGACATACAGACAGACAGACAGGCAGATAGATAGATAGATAGGTAGATAGATGATAGACGGACGGACGGATGGACAGATAGATAGATAGATAGATAGATAGACAGACGGACAGGACGGACAGACAGATAGATAGATAGATAGACAGACAGACGGACGGATGGACAGACGGATGGACGGATGGACAGACAGACAGATAGATAGATAGAGTGACAGATAGACAAACAGACAGACAGATAGATAGATAGATAGATAGATAGATAGATAGATAGATAGATGGATGACAGGCAGACAGACAGATAGATGATAGACAGACAGACAGACAGACAGATAGATAGATAGATAGATAGATAGATAGATAGATAGATGATAGACGGATGGACGGATGGACAGACAGATAGATAGATAGATGATAGACAGACAGACAGACAGATAGATAGATAGATAGATAGATAGACGGACGGACGGACGGACAGATGGATAGATAGATAGATAGATAGATAGATAGATAGATAGATAGATAGATGACAGGCAGACAGATAGATGATAGACAGACAGACAGACAGATAGATAGATAGATAGACAGACAGACGGACGGACGGACGGACAGACGGACAGACGGATAGATAGATAGACGGACGGACGGACAGACAGATGGACGGATGGACAGACAGACAGATAGATAGATAGAGTGACAGATAGACAGACAGATAGATAGATAGATAGAGTGACAGATAGACAGATAGACAGACAGACAGACAGATAGATAGATAGATAGATAGATAGATGACAGACAGATAGATGATAGACAGACAGACAGACAGATAGATAGATAGATAGATAGATAGACAGACAGACGGACGGACGGACGGACAGACGGACAGACGGATAGATAGATAGACGGACGGACGGACAGACAGATGGACGGATGGACAGACAGACAGATAGATAGATAGAGTGACAGATAGACAGACAGACAGACAGATAGATAGATAGATAGATAGATAGATAGATAGATAGATAGATAGATGACAGGCAGACAGACAGATAGATGATAGACAGACAGACAGACAGATAGATTGATAGATAGACAGACAGATGATAGACGGACGGACGGATGGACGGACGGACAGATAGATAGATAGATAGATAGATGACAGGCAGACAGACAGATAGATGATAGACAGACAGACAGACAGACAGATAGATAGATAGACAGACAAATGATAGATGGATGGACGGAAAGACAGACAGATAGATAGATAGACAGACGGACGGACGGATAGATAGATAGATAGATAGATAGATGATGGACGGATGGACAGATAGACAGATAGATAGATAGATAGAGTGACAGATAGACAGACAGACAGACAGACAGATAGATAGATAGATAGATAGATAGATAGATAGATAGATAGATGACAGGCAGACAGACAGATGATAGACAGACAGACAGACAGATAGATAGATAGATAGATAGATAGACAGACAGATGATAGACGGACGGATGGATGGACGGACAGATAGATAGATAGATAGATAGATAGATAGATAGATAGATGATAGACGGATGGACGGATGGACAGACAGACAGATAGATAGATAGATAGATAGATAGATAGATAGATGATAGACGGATGGACGGATGGACAGACAGATAGATAGATAGATAGATAGATAGATAGATAGATAGATAGATAGATAGATGACAGGCAGACAGACAGACAGACAGACAGATAGATAGATAGACAGACAGACAGATGATAGATGGATGGACGGACAGACAGACAGACAGATAGATGATAGACATACAGACAGACAGACAGGCAGATAGATAGATAGATAGGTAGATAGATGATAGACAGACGGACAGATAGATAGATAGATAGATAGATAGACAGACGGACGGACGGACAGACAGACGGATAGACAGATAGATAGATAGACGGACGGACAGACGGATGGACGGATGGACAGACAGACAGATAGATAGATAGAGTGACAGATAGACAGACAGACAGACAGATAGATAGATAGATAGATAGATAGATAGATAGATAGATAGATAGATGACAGGCAGACAGACAGATAGATGATAGACAGACAGACAGACAGACAGATAGATAGATAGATAGATAGATAGATAGATAGATAGATAGATAGATAGATAGATAGATGATAGACGGATGGACGGATGGACAGACAGATAGATAGATAGATGATAGACAGACAGACAGACAGATAGATAGATAGATAGATAGATAGACGGACGGACGGACGGACAGATGGATAGATAGATAGATAGATAGATAGATAGATAGATAGATAGATGACAGGCAGACAGATAGATGATAGACAGACAGACAGATAGATAGATAGATAGACAGACAGACGGACGGACGGACGGACAGACGGACAGACAGATGGACGGATGGACAGACAGACAGATAGATAGATAGAGTGACAGATAGACAGACAGATAGATAGATAGATAGATAGAGTGACAGATAGACAGATAGACAGACAGACAGACAGATAGATAGATAGATAGATAGATGACAGACAGACAGACAGATAGATAGATAGATAGATAGATAGATAGATAGATAGACAGACAGACGGACGGACGGACGGACAGACGGACAGACGGATAGATAGATAGACGGACGGACGGACAGACAGATGGACGGATGGACAGACAGACAGATAGATAGATAGAGTGACAGATAGACAGACAGACAGACAGATAGATAGATAGATAGAGTGACAGATAGACAGACAGACCGATAGATAGATAGATAGATAGATAGATAGATAGATGACAGGCAGACAGACAGATAGATGATAGACAGACAGACAGACAGATAGATAGATAGATAGACAGACAGATGATAGAAGGACGGACGGATGGACGGACGGACAGATAGATAGATAGATAGATAGATGACAGGCAGACAGACAGATAGATGATAGACAGACAGACAGACAGACAGATAGATAGATAGACAGACAAATGATAGATGGATGGACGGAAAGACAGACAGATAGATAGATAGACAGACGGACGGACGGATAGATAGATAGATAGATAGATGATAGACGGACGGATGGACAGATAGACAGATAGATAGATAGATAGAGTGACAGATAGACAGACAGACAGACAGACAGATAGATAGATAGATAGATAGATAGATAGATAGATGACAGGCAGACAGACAGATGATAGACAGACAGACAGACAGATAGATAGATAGATAGATAGATAGACAGACAGATGATAGACGGACGGATGGATGGACGGACAGATAGATAGATAGATAGATAGATAGATAGATAGATGATAGACGGATGGACGGATGGACAGACAGATAGATAGATAGATAGATAGATAGATGACAGGCAGACAGACAGACAGACAGACAGATAGATAGATAGATAGACAGACAGACAGATGATAGATGGATGGACGGACAGACAGACAGACAGACAGACAGACAGACAGATAGATAGATAGATAGATAGATAGATAGATAGATAGATGATAGACGGATGGACGGACGGATGGACAGACAGATAGGGGCAGTGGTGGCTCTCTGGGTTACTGATCAGAAGGTCGGGAGTTCAAGCCTCAGCACCGCCATAGATGCCAGACTGTTGGGCCGTTGAGCATAGAGCCCTTGGCCCTATCTGCTCCAGATGGGCGCTAGATATACATGGCTGACCCTGCACTCTGACCGCCAGCCTAGCTAGAGAGATAGATGATTGATGAAAGAACGAATTTACAGACTGTATATGATAGACAGACATGTATAGATAGATGTGATAAATAATAGATAAATTAGTTAAATTATTATTATTAATTAGATAGATAGACAGATAGATAGATGATAGATAGACAGACAGATAGATTAAATATTTAGATATTTATATACATTGAAATAATACATACAAAATAAAATGTTTAAGTATTTAAATAGAAATATTTGAAATGTAATAAATTATTTTACACTAAAATATTTTATTTTATTTTACTATTTTCAGGATTTACGCATTTCAGTTCAATCAAATTTAATTGTGTAATTTTTAACAAAATTAAGTCCATTTTATTTTGTTAAAGATTACTCAATTCAATTTGATGGAATTTTGTTAGGAATTTGAAATGCATAAATCTGAAAGTAAGATGTTTAAAGGAAGAGTTCGACTACTGCATATCAAAGACTTGTTAATCAGAGCAGATCAAGCTAAATGCTTATGATATCACAAGAGCATGTGTGTTTGCATACAAACTGTTCTGAATGATAACTGCTCATTCTGCATGATCATTGAATATCTGTAAAGAGCAAACTAATTTGCTCAGTTTTTATATCTCTTTGCATTTCTGAACTCAAATATAATAAATTAAGTTTTGAAATATACACAGCCAAGTTGCTAGGCGGTTCATGTGGTGTTCAAGGTGGTTGCTAGGTGGTTTATACACTGTCTAGATGGATCCCATGCAGTTGACATGGTGTTCTAGGTGGTTGCTAAGCGGTTGATAGTTTTAAAGATTGTTGCAAGGCAGTTAATATGCTGTTCTAGTTAGTTGCTACACCATTGATATACTGTTCTAGACGGTTGCTAGGTGGTTGATATGGTGTCACAGGTGGTTGCTAGGCAGTTAATTTGGTTTCTAGATGGTTGCTAGGTTGTTGTTATGGTGTCATAGGTGGTTGCTAGGTGGTTGATATGGTGTCATAGGTGGTTGCTAGGCAGTTCATTTGGTTTCTAGGTGGTTGCTAGGCACTTGCTATGCTGTTCTAGATGGTTGATATGGTGTTCTAAGTGGTATTTATCTACTGAGGCGGAACTCTGTGTCCTCCCAGAATTGGGTGGAACATTGTTATGGACCATGCACAACACGGATGGGTTAAGCCGTTGTGCATCATCTCCAGGAGGCAAGTGGGTCCGAGTTGGGGTGGCAAGTGGGGTGTCAAAGCTCATTTTTAGGGTGGCAGCTGCCACCCTGTGCCACCCTTCTGGCCCTGCCCCTGCTACAGACTGGGTATAAATTAAAAAGAATGGGTATAATAACAAGTTAGCACTTGCCATTTGAATGCAATGTTCATCGGTTTGTTGACTGTTCCTAACATGTCGTCTGAGGTTTAGACTAAGCTCATGGTGGCAACACTTTTCCCATGCTGTGATCTTCTTTTCTTCTTGTATTACCGTCTTTCTCACTGATGATTAAGTGAGCTGTTTGAAAAGAGCACCAGTGAGCGGCGTGTCACACCACTGCAATTACTACTACGATATTAGAGCACTGGTAATTAAGATAATGAGCCATTCATTTCCATTTAGACTAAATTTACTGCCAGGAAAATTCACTAATTACTACCATTACTCAACTGTTCTGAGGAGTTCAGGTCACACATGAAGTATGTGGTCCATATGGAGGAGTTCGGTGTAATCACCCCGCAAAAACCAGTCATCATAATCACAGACATCATTACACAGCAATTGAAGGAAGAACGAACCAATCACGTGTGAGTGAATGAATTCTTCCTGTTTGGACGTTGTGACCTCAGCTGTGTGTCTGATATGGCGAGTTTGTCCCAGGGTTGGTGAGTGACTAATAAAAAGTATCAACTCTTCTAACTTAATTACATTTTTCATAAGCATGACACTATATCCACTATTTTCACAAGATTGTAACTTTTCCAGTAACGAGCTACATTTTCCAACGAGTAGTGCTGTAGCGTCACAAAATGCAATATTTGTCCCTGCGATAGAGCCGAGGGAGTTTTCAAACATGCTCACATAAACCATCCTTTCTTGTATTGGTGGGAAGTCCAAATCATTTAAGTGAATCAGTTCATTCGTACTGTTCATGTAAATGGGTTGGTTAAAAAACAATTCATCGATTCACTTATGTGTAGCTTTGGGAAGTCATTTCATTTTATTTTATTTATTTATTTATATGGATTTTCTCCACTTTTCTCCCCAATTTGGAATGCCCAATTCCCAATGCGCTCTAAGTCCTCGTGGTGGTGTAGTGACTCGCCTCAATCCGGGTGGCGGAGGATGAATCTCAGTTGCCTCTGCGTCTGAGACTGTCAATCTGCACATCTTATCACGTGGCTTGTTGAGCGCGTTACCACGGAGACATAGCGCATGTGGAGGCTTCACGCTATTCTCCGCGGCATCCACGCACAACTCACCATGCGCCCCACCGAGAGCGAGAACCACATTATAGTGACCACGAGGAGGTTACCCCATGTGACTCTACCCTCCCTAGCAACCGGGCCAATTTGGTTGCTTAGGAGACCTGGCTGGAGTCACTCAGCACGCCCTAGATTTGATCTTGCGACTCCAGGTGTGGTAGACAGCGTCTTTCCTTGCTGAGCTACCCATGCCCCGTCATTTCATTTTATTAAATCGATTCGTTCAGACAGTTTATATAAGTGAATCTTTGAATTGATTTGTAACTAACTAATTTACATGTAGTTTTGGGAAGTCAATTAATTTAAGTGAATCGGTTCGTTCAGACGGTTTATGTAAATGCTTAGTTTAAAAAAGGATTCTACAATTCACTTATGTAGCTTTGGAAAGTAAATTCATTTAAGCAAATCAGTTCATGTTAATGAGTTGGTTAAAAAAATGAATCACTAATTCACTTATATTTAGCTTTGGTAAGTAAATTCATTTGTGAATCGGTTCATTTGGACAGTTCATGTAAACAAGTTGGTTAAAAATAGATTCACTGAATCACTTATGTATTTAATTTATTTATCACACATTATACATTTGCACATATACAGTGAAATTCTTTTTTTTTTTTTTTTCACATATCCCAGCTAAGCTGGGGTCAGAGTGCAGGGTCAGCCATGATATGGCACCTGGAGCAGATAGGGTCAAGGGCCTTGCTCAGGGGCCCAACAGTGGCATCTTGGCAGTGCTGGGACTTGAACCCCTGACCTTCTGATCAGTAACCCAGAGCCTTAACTGCTGAGCTACCACTGCCCCCTATTTATGAAAAGTCAGTTCATTTATGGAAAGTCAGTTCATTTAAGTGAATCATTTTACTCAGACAGTTCATGTATATGAATTGGTTAAGAAAAAATTCAAGATTTACTTACATGTAGTTTTGGAAAGTCAATTAACTTTAGAGAATCAGTTCGTTTGGACAGTTCGTGTATAAATGTAATTATATTTATGGTTCATATAACTATATTTATATGGACTAAACTCAACTTTTTTTATAGAACCTCTGAATGCAGAATTATTATTTGATGGTGATTTTCATCCTTAAATAGTTTCAATGTAGTTCAGTTACTTTTAAATTATGAGTTGCGTATAGCTTGGATAACTACAGATTTAAAGTAGCTGCACCAACACTGATTTGGACAGATAAACTGTATATAACGTTTCTAAAAGGCATGTATAATAATGCATAAATCCTTGTTATTCCTTTGAGGTAAATAGTTACATTTAAATACTGTAGATAAAAGTCAACTGAGTTAAACAGACCAAGTACTGCTCAATGAACTTGGAAAGTGGTAAAACAAATACCCAGCATCAGTTTTCCCTGCTGCAGCATCCGGATCGGGCTTTTCCGAGTTTTCTTATCGCAGAGCTGCAGTTTGTCCTGCTCTCATTCCTCTTTCGTAGATTGCAGAAATAGCTTTGACATTCATTCTGCCTCTCGTCTGACGTCTGAGCTCTCTCCCTGAGAACTGATGTCCTCCAGAATTCAATTTCCTCTGCGGTGATCTGGGTTTATCAGTGTAATAACTGTTCCCAGACCAGTGCTAATGAAACCTGTCAGTCCGTTTGGACATGTGAAAGTTACCGAGGTTGACCAGATGCTGCTCAACCGCTGCTGTGCCCTGTCATACCTGTACATACACACACACACCTGTCTGCAGGATATTCCTGGACATCCCTGCTGAAAAGACCGGCTTAGACCAGCAATTAATTTTCAGTTTAGTACACTTTCAGAAACATTCCATACAGACATGCTTTCAGTAGTTGATCCACCTCTTGGGTTCATTGTCAGGTCAGATCTGGACTGTCTTATGCTAGGATAAATGATATTGAAAAACCAATATGTTCTGAATCAAAGTGATGATTTAAAGAGAATGGTACGGTAAGCCTCTGTGCCCCAGTTTGAGAAGAGTTCTCATTTGAGATGAAGTGAGTACAACACTGAACAGATAAAACGTTGAGACAGGGATCAAGATTCTAGAATCCTGAACTTATGAAACTCATTTCCTTTACTTGGAATAATATCTTAATAATAATCGAGAAGCAAAAGAAGCACAAGCAAATGCATGATGTACATGGTAAAACTGGGACCGTTTATTAAATTCACTCTTAAA
Source organism: Myxocyprinus asiaticus (assembly GCF_019703515.2). Lineage (NCBI taxonomy): Eukaryota > Metazoa > Chordata > Actinopteri > Cypriniformes > Catostomidae > Myxocyprinus > Myxocyprinus asiaticus. The sequence goes on along the minus strand of NC_059379.1, from coordinate 2,354,035 downwards.
CGCACTCTTTGGGTTTTGAACCATCAGGTAACAATTGCTGATCTTTATCTTTGTGAAAATTCAAAAAGACATACAAACACTAGGGGTATCATTGGAATCCACATAGCCCAAGGAACATAAAGAGACCACAACATCTTTTGGACAATACTGTCAAAAGTGAAGCATTTTATTAGGACTGTCATTCGATTGAAATTAGCAATTGAAATAATTACATGATATGTCGATTAATTATTCAAATTAATTGCATTTATAAATATTTGCCGAGAGCCCCTCAAATAGCACTAATTCAATATATATGGATTAAACAATTATTAATATAATAAAATAAAAAAGCATTACATTATTTTGGCAGATGAGTACAGCACTGATAAGACAATATAAAAATGGCTTTAGAAGGCTATATATTGTTTATTTCCATACTATTGTACATAAGCCAATCATTGACCTACAGTTCACAGCCATCCATTTTACAACTGAATTTGTCAACCTGTCTGAGATAGACTTATTATAAGAGCTTTTCTAAAGATGCAGTAATGTACATCTGCTTCAGATGGACACTTTTGGAGCGTCTCACTTTGGTTGCGTTGTAGTGGTAGTAGTGGTAGTGGTGGTAGTAGTAGTAGTAATAATAGTAAGAGTAGTAGTAGTAGTGAAGGTAATAGTAGTAGTAGTATTGGTAGTAGTAGTAGTAGTAATGGTAGTAGAGGCAGTAATAGTAGTAGTAATAGTAGTAGTAATAATAGTAGTAGTAATAGTTGTAGTAATAGTAGTAGTGGTAGGATTAGTAGTAGTGGTTGTAGTAGTAGTAATAATAGTAATAGTGGTAGTAGTAGTAGTAGTAGAAATAGTAGTGGAGGTAGTAGTAGTAGTAGTGGTAGTAGTAGTTGTAGTAGTAGTAATTGTAATAGTAGTTGTTGTTGTAGTGGTGGTAGTAGTAGTAGTAGTGATTGTAGTAGTAGTAATGGTAGTAGTAATAGTTGTATTGTTAGTAATGGTAGTAGTAGTAGTAGTAGTAATAATAGTAGTTGAGGTAATAGTAGTAGTTGTAGTAGTAGTATAGTTGTAGTAATAGTAGTAGTGGTGGTAGTAGTAGTAGTAATAGTAGTGGAGGTAGAAGTAGCAGTGGTGGTAGTAGTAGTAGTAATGGTGGTAGTAGTAGTAAGAGTAATAGTAATAGTCTTAGTGGTAGTAAAAGTAATAGTAGTGGTGTTAATAGTAGTAGTAGTAATGGTAGTAGAGGCAGTAATAGTAGTAGTAATAGTTGCAGTAATAGTAGTAGTGGTAGTATTAGTAGTAGTAGTAGTAGTGGTGGTGGTAATGATAGTAGTAGTGGTAGTAGTAATAGTAGTGGAGGTAGTAGTAGTAGTAGTGGTAGTAGTGGAGGTAGTAGTAGTAGTTGTAGTAGAAGTAGTATTAATAGTAGTGGAGGTAATAGTAGTAGTTGTAGTAGTAGTATAGTTGTAGTAATAGTAGTAGTGGTGGTAGTAGTACTAGTAATAGTAGTGGAGGTAGTAGTAGCTGTGGTGGTAGTAATGGTGGTAGTAGTAGTAGTAAGAGTAATAGTAATAGTAGTAGTGGTGTTAATAGTAGTAGTAGTAATGGTAGTAGAGGCAGTAATAGTAGTAGTGGTAGTAGTGGTAGTAGTAGTAGTAATAGTAGTGGTAATGATATTAGTAGTGGTAGTAGTAGTAGTAATAGTAGTGGAGGTAGAAGTAGCAGTGGTGGTAGTAGTAGTAGTAGTAGTAGTAGTGGTAGTAGTAGTAGTAATGGTGGTAGTAGTATTAAGAGTAATAGTAATAGTCTTAGTGGTAGTAAAAGTAATAGTAGTGGTGTTAATAGTAGTAGTAGTAATGGTAGTAGAGGCAGTAATAGTAGTAGTAATAGTTGCAGTAATAGTAGTAGTGGTAGTATTAGTAGTAGTGGTAGTAGTAATAGTAGTGGAGGTAGTAGTAGTAGTAGTGGTAGTAGTGGAGGTAGTAGTAGTAGTTGTAGTAGAAGTAGTATTAATAGTAGTGGAGGTAATAGTAGTAGTTGTAGTAGTAGTATAGTTGTAGTAATAGTAGTAGTAATGGTAGTAGAGGCAGTAATAGTAGTAGTGGTAGTAGTGGTAGTAGTAGTAGTGGTAGTATTAGTAGTAGTAGTAGTGGTAGTAGTAATAGTAGTGGAGGTAGTAGTAGTAGTAGTGGTAGTAGTGGAGGTAGTAGTAGTAGTTGTAGTATTAATAGTAGTGGAGGTAATAGTAGTAGTTGTAGTAGTAGTATAGTTGTAGTAATAGTAGTAGTAATGTAGTAGAGGCAGTAGTAGTAGTAGTGGTAGTAGTGGTAGTAGTAGTAGTAATAGTAGTGGAGGTAGTAGTGGAGGTAGTAGTAGTAGTAGTTGTAGTAATAATTGTAATAGTCATAGTAATAGTAGTAATTGTAGTGGTAGTCGTAGCAGTAGTAATAGTAGTAGTACAAATTTATACAGAAAATCATATAACCTTTTTAATTAAACATCACTTCTTGATGAGGTTAGCTTTGAATTTTAAAGGGATTTTAATATTATCATTATTAACACAACAGTGGAATGTTATACAAGAAATTACAGAGAAAAGTTGGGAAAAATAACCATTCAATATAACAGCTGTGATCTGTCAGACACCTTTATTTTTCAGGTGTCAGTGCTTCAGTTAAGGTTGTGCTGGGCATATTATTGGCTGTACTGCTGGAGTTGTTCCGTGTGTGTGTGTGTGTGTGTTCAGCGCTTGCAATAAGAGAGCCATCCATCATGGTACTAATGCTTGACACAAAAATCAATTAAGAACCCAATTAAAGGTTCTCGGTTCTCTCTCAGCGGCAGTCAGGGTGAGTGTGTTTGTGGCGTGTGGCTGCAGCACTGATTTTGCTCTGTAAGATTGATTTACAGTTGCACTAGACCTGAAATTAATAAGGCAGGGGCAAATAAGACTAGAAGTGCTTCCTTCATATTTATGGTATGCATTAAAATTCCCACCCCAACTTTCAAGCAAAACTCTTGCTTACAGTAATTGTCTTGCAATGAAAGTCTATGGGGAACTAAAGCAGAAATGTGCAGCTCATATTTTTGTGAAAGCACTTCTAATGATTCTTACTTAGAGAAATGTGTGTAATTTGAGCTGTAAAGTTGTCTAAATCATCCTTTTAGAAGTGGGACTACTTTACTAGGTGGATGAACTTCTGGTTACACATGTCAACAGTGCTTTATGGATAGGTGCATCACATCCCATGGTATTCAGGTGTGTACCATGCAAAAGTTAAAGGGTTTACCAGTTTTAGGGTTTGAAATGTTGGAGAGCACTTTGTAGTCAAGGTTAGCAAGCAAGTCTATCACATTTATTTTACACAATAAATGTGTAATGCCTTGCCCCACTGACTTCCATTGTAAGTGCATTACTGTAAATGCAATTTTTGCTTGCTTTTACAAAAATTATAAAAATGATTTTCTGTGTTAATTGACTATGCCACAAACTTAATGTGAATTGTATTGAACCCAAAATGTTTCTTTAAAAAATGTTTACACAGTGAATACACACAAACAGATGCCTGTAAATGTGTAGTAAGGGGTGCTGATAGTAAAGACATGTCTTTCTAAAATCTCCTATGAGGTTATATTTTAAATGAGAATTTGACGTCTATAATCTCCCTTGAGCTTCACACACATTAACACGGCATCGCCACAGCATGCATGTGTGTGTTCTGGTCAGCAGGAGCAGCTGTGTCCACCGTAGTCTCACAATGATGTTACAGTTGTGGCCAAAAATATTGGCACCCTTGGTAAATATGAGTAAAGAATGCTGGGAAAAATCTGTCTTTATTGTTTATCCTTTTGATTTTTCATTCAAAATATTCACAAAAATCTAACCTTTAATTGAAGTAAACTAATTGAAAGGGGGGAAAATCTCATAATTGTATAAATATGTTTTTCCAAAACACATTTGCCACAATTATTGGCACCCCTAGAAATTCTTATGAGTAAAATATATCTGTAGTATATTCCTTTTCGTATTTTACATTAGTGCACCTGGGTGACTAGGAACATGAAATTGTTAAGCCATGACTTCCTGTTTCACAGGGATGTAAATATGAGGTAACACACAAGCCAAATTCACTGTCATCCATCACAGTGGGTAAGACCAAAGAATAAAGTTATGATGTGCAGCAAAAAGTAGTTGAGCTTCACAAAATGGGAAGTGGCTATAAGAAAAAAGCTAAAGCAATGAAAATACCCATTTCCACCATCAAGGCAATAATTAACAAGTCCCAATCATCTGGAGATGTTACAAATCGGCTTGGAAGAGGACGTGTGTCTATACTGTCTCCACACATGCTGAGGAGGATGGTTCAAGTGGCCCAAAATTCTCCAAGGATCACAGCTGGAGAATTGCAGGTATTATTTGGGTCTTGGGGTCAGAAAGTCTCCAAAACTACAATCAGACATCACCAACATCACCACAAGATGTTAGGGAGGGTTTCAAGAAAAAAAGTCTCTGCTCTCATCCTACAACAAACTCAAGCGTCTCCAGTTTGCCAGACACTACTGGAACTTCAAGTGGGACCAAGTTCTATGGTCAGATAAAACAAAAATAGAGCTTTTTTGCAGTAAACACCAGAGATGGGTTTGGCGCACACAGAGAGGTAGCCATATGGAAAGGTGGTGGATCTTTAATGTTGTGGGGCTGTTTTTATGCCAAAGGTCCTGGACATCTTGTTCGGATTCATGGCATCATGGACTCTATCATATACCAACAGATAAAAAAATCTAAATCTGACTGCCTCTGCCAGAAAGCCTAAAACGGGCCCTGGTTGGATATTCCAGCAGGACAATGATCCAAAATAAACATCAAAATTAACACAAAAAAATGGTTCATTGACCACAAAATCAAGGTTCTGCCATGGACATCCCAGTCCCCTGACCTGAATCCAATGGAAAACCTGTGGGGTGAACTGGAGAGGAGAGTCCACCAGCGTGGACCTCTGAATTTGCAGGATCTGGAGAGATTCTGTATGGAGGAATGGTCTCAGATCCCTTGCCATGTGTTCTCTAATCTCATTAGGCATTATAGGAGAAGACTCAGAGCTGTTATCTTGGCAAAGTGAGGTTGCACAAAGTAGTGAATAAAAGGGTGCCAATAATTGTGCCACACATATGTTTGACAAAACAGTTTGTTTTTTGGTAAAACTTGTGTTGTGTTTGCAATTGTTTGATATCCACTTGAGGATAGATTTTTGTGAATAGTCTGAATAAAAGTTCAAAAGGATAAACAATTAAGACATATTTTTCACAGCCTTCTTTGCTCATATTTACCAAGAGTGCCAATATTTTTGGCCACAACTGTATGTGAGACATCTGCAGAGTTTGACTGGTGTGTCACAGCTCACATTAACACACGCTGACAGTTGCTCACACCACACTGTCTCAGATCACATATCCTCACTGTGACCCAAACGCCATTCAGTTAGCCAGTCTGGATCTGGCCGCACCGACCTGCCTGTCATGTATAAGAATATTAGTTGTGCATATGCAAAGAAAACATACTGTAAGCCTATTTATCATCAGAAGCTTTCTAATGTAGGCTTTTAAGAAGCAACATAAAATAATGGACCCCATTGTCTGAGAAAAGATGTCTGTCTTTGTACGTCTTGTTTTTTGAGCAGCTATATAAATTATTTGCACTTTCTTTTTCTTCTGTTACGGTACAAATTGGTGTCTCTACTTTTTTATGCATTAAAGGCACAAAAAATACGTTTTCTGTTGTGAGGACTATTATTTTAAGTAAGCTATTCGTAGGTTCATTTCCCTAAAAACTGTAAACTTTCAGACTCTGCGATGTTAGTCTGAGCATCCCAACCAGCGCAACACAGCAATATTGAATGGCGTGATATTGGGGCGGGGCTATCTGTTTGTTCGACCAATAGCAGACAGGTAGTAAATTAGGGAAAGTTGATTGAAAACGATCACTATTTCTGCAATTCCATTTGGTGACACTAGTGGAGCAAAAATTAAACTCTTTACTTTTAAGTTTGTTGTAACAAGTAAAAAAAATTTTTTTTTTTCATTAAATAGCACTTTTTGTCTTTAAATGAAATTGATTTAAATGTGTATTCTTTCTTCGTGCCGCATTTGTTAAACTAGTCAATGATTTGTCGCTTATTCTTTCTATCCCAAGTTACTCAAAAATACATTAAAAATGCAATTCACACAAAACGATGACTTATTGACATACTAATATTAGACATTATATTAATATTAATATTACTAATATTAGACATAATATAATGAACATGTTTTCAGTTACTGAGTTCAAATTTATTTAGACTTTTTTTTTTTTTCTGGGGTTTAAAGAAAAAAAATTATGTGGTGTAACCATCCAGAAACAGTAAAAAAAATACAAATAAAATAATAATGATAAATAAAATCAGTATCATTAAATGATGAAATTCTTGAAAAAAGAAATTTTGGCATCAGTAGTGCAGAATAATCTTTTATAATTTTTTCTTTAAAAAAAAATGAATTATTTTATTTCAATATTTTTGTAATTCAAATATTATGAATATCTGAAAAAACTTTTGTTCGCCACATAAATGCAGGTCCCATTTTGTTGTTGTGATAAAAAAAAAAAATAATGAAAAAAAAATAAAAGCATAAAACAGAGAGGACCCCTTTAAACTGTGAATATAATATATATATATATATATATATATATATATATATATATATATATATATATATATATATATATATAATGTTTGACATCTTTATGAAAAGGCACATTTTGTTTAGGTCACATGGACTTACCCTGAGCAAAATTCTTGATGTTCTTGACTCAAAAATGATATCTGTAAAAATAAATATATAAATAAAAATGTTACCTAAAAATTACTTAAAAAAAAAAAAAAATGCATGATCAAGTTGTGTACACACATGTAGTCAAGGTGTAAGGAAAGTACTTTAATACCAGTTTCTTGAGGGTTACACCACATGACATTTTTAAAGCCATTAAATCTTTTTTATGCTTTAATGTTTTTCCAAAAATTATGAAACCATCTTGGATGCAAAGATTTTTAAGCTACATTTTTTTCTACATTTTCTAATTTGTATCACCTCAGACAACCTTATTTGTCAATGACCCAAAAGAGAACATGAAAACAAGTTTAATACATTTTTCAATCTCAGGTAACAACTCAAATAAATAACCTCGAATCACGAGGACACGCCACTCAGGTTCACGTGATCATAATAAACAGCAAAATGACTTCCTTGCAGTGACCATCGCGTGTACCCTTCGCTAACAGCCATATGAAAGGGTCTTTCGTGAAGGGATTCAGTTGCTCACTTTCGTCAGGAGCAACCCTTAGAGCTGCTTTATTACGCTGCTCATGTGAGCTGTGTGAAAGAGGCCTGACAGGTAACTGAATGGTTGAGTGTTCTAACGTTGACAGGATATGATGTCAGACTCGCTCAGCGTCATGGGTAACACTGAACATTAATATAGCAGCTGCAACCGTTCTCAACACCCCTCTCAAAACATCTCACAGCAACCTTGACAGCGTCTCTCAATGTTTCTGAGGACATCGCTATGACAAGGTTTCGTGCTCGTTCTAAGAGATAGACAGCTGCCCATCATTGCTCTGACATCTGCCAGCCGTGTGATGCCTGGACATGCAGCTGTATGCACAAATGATGCAATGTGCAAACAACTAACAAGCTTTAAAACAGAAGTTGGTTTGTCTTTGCAAGCCCATCCAATTAGATTTTAGAGACTAAATGATCAATTTTAACAAATTCAGATGAATTATTTATCATTATGAATTAATTATGAGACTTTATCCTCAGTATTAACTGATAGTAAAATCTCCCGATACCCACCCAGATGTCTCTTCTGACAGTCATTATATATCCACACTGGATCCGTCTGTCTCTGCTGTGAGTGGTTTGGGCTGATGTTATATATTCGAATCCAGGGTGTGCTGAGTGACTCCAGCCAGGTCTCCTAAGCAACCAATTGGCCCGGTTGCTAAGGAGGGTAGAGTCACATGGGGTAAGCTCGTCGTGGTCGCTATAGTGTGGTTCTCGCTCTCGATGGGGCGCGTGGTGAGTTGTGCGTGGATGCCGTGGAGAATAGCGTGAAGCCTCCACACGTGCTATGTCTCCACAGGTAACGCTTTCAACAAGCCACGTGATAAGATGTGCAGATTGACGGTCTCAGATGCGGAGGCAACTGAGATTCATCCTCCACCACCCGGATTGAGGCGAGTCACTACACCACCACAAGGACCTAGAGCGCATTGGGAATTGGGCGTTCCAAATTGGGGAGAAAAGGGGAGAAACCCCCCCCCCCCCCCCAAAAAAAGAAAAGAAAATTAGGATCATTCTGGAACTGAAAGCACGTGTTGAAAAGAAGAGCATCACCTTTCATACTAGAATACTTTCCATCCATAGCGGAGGACACACACATTTTTCACCCTGCTAGAGTTTTATTTGATCTCATCTGTTACTGTGTAACGCATCCTAATAGAGGAACAGAAATGTAATTTTATATAGGCGTAAACATGTCATCAAGATATGGATTTGGGGAATGAAATGTTATGAAGGAAATTCACAATGAAACGTGCCCATAATGTCAGCAGAGAAGCATTGTAACATCATCAGGCTGTACAAGAATGATGCTAAATGTAAACGTGAAGTGAGATTTTTTGCGCTACTATTGTCACCAAACATAACTTTAAAAATAACGGATAGGTTGCACAATAGTGCTAAATAGGTACATTTTGTCGAGAGAAACTTTTTGTCTGAAAGTTTAACCCTTGTGCGTCAACAAAAAAAAAGTTGCTCAGAGGTCTTTCGAGGACAAAAATGTCTGCGTCAAAAAACGGACATAATAATATTATATATTAATGTTATTTTCCACTTTGATTGATTTTTCAACCAACATCAGTCCTGATCATAACTACCAAATATTCATTCATTTTAAGGATTTTAACCCTTTAAATGCCAGTTTGTTTACATAGTGCCACTGTTGTTGTTTTACACACACACACACACACACACACACACATTTCTCAATACACACATACAAAACACACTCTGACATCCATACTAACACACACACACAATTTTAGCTGCATCATTTATTCAGTTGGCCTGCAGTGCTCTATAATACAGCAAACAGAAAATAGGGGAAAAGCTTGTATTTGCTCCATAGGCTAAACATGAGAAAAATGGTGGCATCTGGTGGAAAATATAAAAATGTAAATTTTGAAGCCAGTGTTCCAGAATGAAAGCATAATATCATAGAATTCATGCTTTTATGCTTTAATGGCACTGGGATCAAATATTGCAGTTTTAATGGGTTTCAATGGGGACATTTTTGTCCTGAAGGTCCTGAGTGTAACTATTTTGTGTACACAGTGTATTATAGATATATTATACCGAGGTTGAAATATCAAAATTCCCCCCAAAATACACACCTTTGGCAAAATGTATGCCATTGGCATTAACACAGCCAAAATGATCGAAAAAACAAAAATGAAAAAGACAAAGATGTCCCGAAGGTCGCACAAGGTTTAAAAAATGTTTAATAACAAAATGCAAAAGCAAGAAAGAGAAAGCAACTTTAAGCAGATGAAATGCCTTTGTGGGTTTGTTTACATTTTATTTATTTTTTTTATTTTTTATGAGTTTGAATAGTCTTGGCGCATTTGAACATTACATCAATAAGTCTATGGGGTTTATCTGCGTTTCGACCGTCCGTCGTGGGAAAACTAAGTCTGGTCATTTAGAAAAGTCAAAGCAACAGTCTGAAGGTCTGTGCCGAGTTTGGTGGATGTAGCTTGAGGCTCTACGAATAGTTACGATTGATAATTTTGCTCTTTGTTTAGGGATTTTGGAAAAACCCTAAACCATGTCTGTAGAATAACAGTATGTTGGCTTTGTCGAGCCCACATTATAACCAAAGACAATGGTTAGAAAATAAGTAAATGGGTTCAATTTTTATGTCATGTTGTCTTTTACGCTTGTAGCCTAATCAATTCATTCACTATCTCTATTCGATAGTATTCAGTTTGATGAGTTTAGCTGAAAACGTACTGGACAGGCTTGCATTTTACAGCTTGTAAATCTAAAATCATTTTTGATATTTGATCTTCTGCATTTCTGAAGCTGTGTGGATTTTCTTGAAGAGCTCATGTAAAATACAGTAGATGAATGGCCTTTGGCATTCAGGAACTGAGGGGTTTCATGACAGCTGGTTAAACACAAGGATGTCCCCAAGTGATGGAGTCCGCTGGTCTTCAGACACATGTCTCAGGGTATTTCCATCGCTCCAGGGCAAAACTACAATTTAGACCCTCGACATGCATGTGCTTTCATGTTGCTTTTGTGTGTTTATTTTGCCCTTTGACCTCCGTGGTTGAAATAAGCTCTCTCTTAATGCATCTTAAAGGGATTGTTCACCCCCAAATAAAAAAGTTCTCATCATTTACTCACCCTCATGCCATCCCAGATGTGTGTGACTTTCTTTCTTCTGCAGAACACAAATGAAGATTTTTGGAAGAATATCGCAGCTCTGTAGGTCCATACAATACAAATGAATGGTGACCAGAACTTTGAATTTTAATCCATGTCTTCATAAGCGATATGATAGGTGTGAAACATATCAATATTTAAGTGCTTTTTTCTTTAAATCTACAGCTTTGACTAGCCCCGATCAGTAGGTGGTGATATGCACGAAGAATACAAATTGCCAGAAAACAGAAGAAGAATGTAAAAGTGAAAGTGGATATTTATGGTAAAAAAAGGACTTAAATATTGATCAAAATTTCAGTAGTACACACAAATGACAATAGCCAAATCATCCTGTTCATGTGTTAAACTTGCTATAGTTTACTTCTATGTTGTTGCAAGTATGCCATTTTTTGTTACACTATTCAGAAGAGAAAGGTTGAGGAATACTTAAGAGGTGTGGGCATAACACAAAAAAATGGATGAGGTACAGGGGGTGGAATGAGGTCCCAGGTCACTAAAGACCCGAGGTATTCATTAAAGGGATAGTTCACCCAAAAATAAAAATTCTCTCATTATCATTGGGTGAACTATCCCTTTAAAGGGTACATTTTTTTTCCACGTAACTGCGCTCTAGACGGCCATCTTTGACCGTTGCGCAAAGTTTCGCTGTTTTGAAAAGAAGGCGTCTCAAGACTCACTTTAAAAAGTTTAATTTCTTTAATTTGGCACGTCTAAAAACAAAATCTGCGCTACAGCACGAAAAGCAGAAAAAAATGAGACGTGGTGCTGCTAAGCTATCCGTCTAGCGCATGTTCACATGCTTGTCATCTTAATATAGTTTGTTTGTTTATATTTGAGTTTATTGCCATATCAGCTTCAAATGCTATTTCCTGGCAAAAACAAGTCTATACAATCAAACAATCTATAAATATAACATACATGGAATAAAGAAGGTTAATAAATCCTATACAATATGATAATTTTATAGAAGATTCTTTAGCTGTACTTGTGATAAAAACTCTAAAAGCTTTTCTGGGCACACTTTACAGAACAAGTCGTCATCTTAATATAGATAAGTCTTGTTTTGCTTCTTATTTACTAACAGACATTTTCTACAGGCAGAATTTACAATCTGTGTGACCTGGAGAATTTGTTGGAGACTGGAGAGCTGTTGCCATCTAGAAGACACCTGACGTACTGTACACTTATTACAGACTTATTACCAGGAGTAAGTCACATTCAATAAAAGTATCTGTTAAATAAATAAATACACAGTTACCAACACGAATACATCCATGTTTATTCTGTGAAATTACAAAATAAAATCATGTACATTTTATTTACAATCTTCTGTACAATAACATTTTGTATTTACATCTGTCATGCCGTTTTGCCATTTACAGTATATAGTGACTTCCAGCAACACACAAGTTCATGATTCCAAGAATTCTCTCTGCATTCGACGAGGTAAATCAAAATGTTCTTTTATCTGAACGCTTAAGACATTTTCTTATACACATTCCTCTGGTGAATCTGTTCACCCTTAAAGGGGCCCTGTCATGCATTGTTTTTTTGTTTTTGGCAGATGCTTTTTGCACCCTGATGCAAATAATGGTATATGCTATTTACATCCTGGTGCAAATAATGGTATATGCTATTTACACCCTGGTGCAATTAATGGTATATGCCATTTACACCCTGGTGCAATTAATGGTATATGCCATTGACATCCTGGTGCAATTAATGGTATATGCCATTGACATCCTGGTGCAATTAATGGTATATGCCATTTACACCCTGGTGCAATTAATGGTATATGCCATTTACACCCTGGTGCAATTAATGGTATATGCCATTTACACCCTGGTGCAAATAATGGTATATGCCATTTACACCCTGGTGCAAATAATGGTATATGCCATTTACACCCTGGTGCAAATAATGGTATATGCCATTTACACCCTGGTGCAAATAATGGTATATGCCATTTACACCCTGGTGCAATTAATGGTATATGCCATTTACACCCTGGTGCAAATAATGGTATATGCCATTTACACCCTGGTGCAAATAATGGTATATGCTATTGACACCCTGGTGCAAATAATGGTATATGCTATTGACACCCTGGTGCAAATAATGGTATATGCTATTGACATCCTGGTGCAATTAATGGTATATGCTATTTACATCCTGGTGCAATTAATGGTATATGCTATTTACACCCTGGTGCAATTAATGGTATATGCTATTTACACCCTGGTGCAATTAATGGTATATGCCATTGACACCCTGGTGCAATTAATGGTATATGCCATTGACATCCTGGTGCAATTAATGGTATATGCCATTTACATCCTGGTGCAAATAATGGTATATGCCATTTACACCCTGGTGCAATTAATGGTATATGCTATTTACACCCTGGTGCAAATAATGGTATATGCTATTTACACCCTGGTGCAAATAATGGTATATGCTATTTACACCCTGGTGCAAATAATGGTATATGCTATTTACACCCTGGTGCAAATAATGGTATATGCTATTGACATCCTGGTGCAAATAATGGTATATGCTATTGACATCCTGGTGCAATTAATGGTATATGCTATTTACATCCTGGTGCAAATAATGGTATATGCTATTTACACCCTGGTGCAATTAATGGTATATGCTATTGACATCCTGGTGCAAATAATGGTATATGCTATTTACATCCTGGTGCAATTAATGGTATATGCTATTTACATCCTGGTGCAATTAATGGTATATGTTATTTACATCCTGGTGCAATTAATGGTATATGCTATTTACATCCTGGTGCAAATAATGGTATATGCCATTTACACCCTGGTGCAATTAATGGTATATGCTATTTACATCCTGGTGCAATTAATGGTATATGCTATTTACATCATGGTGCAATTAATGGTATATGCTATTTACACCCTGGTGCAAATAATGGTTTTACTACAGTAACCATGGTTTCACGCAGGAACGAGTGCGATCAACAGACCCCACCTCCGGACCAAACCCTTCTCTGCATTCACCGACCTAATAACTGCGATGAAATCAACCTTTATATTAATTTCTATCTATTATTTTAAGTAGTATTAAAATAAATATTAAGAGTGGAAACAGGAAATTGGATGGGGAAAAGCATTGGGACAAAAGTTGGATTCGATCCGCGGTCACGGAATCAAATCACAAAATTTGATTCCTCATGACATGACCCCTTTAAATGAGTAATTCCTGAATTGCTCATGTGAATCACCGAAATGATATACTATTTATAAATCAGATACCTTGAGCAAATGTTTCCATGTCACTTTTCAGTCATTCTCTGTGTAGATGTTGAGATTTGCCACATATCTCGGCTGTAGCTAATCAAGTCTTATGGGCGTTGATGATTTTCTGGACCATTTCTCGCCAAAGTGGGTCTTTGCAGGTCCTCCCTCAAGTCCGTGTTCTGCCTGGCACCACTGATTTAAGATCAGCTCTGTTAAGGCTCATGTGACGCAGATGCGTATATAAAGCACATGTATAACCTGATAAGAGTTTTATATGAAACACTGGAATGACTGTAAAAGTGAACACAGAAGCTCAAGTTTTATTACACATTTATCACATGTCTAAGAAAATGGTTTCTCTCTGAAAAGTAAATACATAAAATGCTTTTATGGACTATCAGCACTTTGTTATTAATAGTAAAAACCACAGGTGGTTTTAACCAAATAAATACACTTCTGGAACAGTGTAGGTCAAATCCATTATAAGATTTGGAATGTTTTCGCTGTTCTCTCAAAAACGGCACTTTACAAGCTGCATGGGAACAGTCTGAGAATGTTTGTCATCAAAGACATCTAACACAAACAATCACTGAACAGATGACCATGAACTATACTGTATTTCATCATAATATTACTAATAATAGTACTAAATGTAGTTGATTTTGGTGTACACTAGACTTAGTGTTTTATCTGTCATTGCATATCAAGGTTTGTTGCGACAGTCTTATAACAACTCAGAATAATTCATACAAGATGGCGAAATCGTCAGATATAAACGTTTAAAAGTTACGACTTTCACACCAACCAATCAACAAACTGAATTTCAAATCGATACAATACAGGCATCAAATTTTAGCTAGACTTCTATCCAACAGTTAATTTTATTAAAAGAATCATCTGTGAACAAATTTGGTTACTTATTTTATAATTGTTAATGCAAATACAATTGACTGATGTTTTTCAATAATCTACAACATGCTTCCTTTTGTCTCATTTTCTTTAGTCCCTGGTAAACAGTTTTTTTTTTTACTATAAAAATCATCGATAGGTTTTAGGGTTTGGGTAAGGGGTTAGACTTTATGGTTAGGTTTAGGTTTGGGGTTAAACTTAGAGAAAAATAAATAAACCAATAAACAATGTTATCACAATTTTTTCTATGGGAGTAAAGGTAGTATTTTCTTGTACGAGCCAACTCGTAAGATTTCTAACGATTTCGCCATCTCATATTAATTGTCATACGATATCTTACGATTCTGCCATCCCGTATGAATTGCCACACGACATCACCATCCCATATGAATTGTTATACGATATCTTACGATTTCGCCATCTCGTATGAATTGTTATACGATATCTTACGATTTCGCCATCTCGTATGAATTGTCATTCGATATCTTGCGATTTCGCCATCTCGTATTAATTGTCGTACAATATCTTACGATTCTGCCATACCGTATGAATTGTCATACGATATCTTACGATTTCACCACCTTGTACAAATTTTCATATGATATCTTGCGATTTCGCCATCTCGTATCAATGGTCGTACGATACCTAACGATTCTGCCATCTCGTATGTATTGCCATACGATATCATCATCCTATATGAATTGTCATACAATATCTTACGATTCCGCCATCTCGTACGAATTGTCATTCGATATCTTGCGATTTCGCCATCTCGTATGAATGTCATACGATATCTTACGATTCTGCCATCTCGTATGAATTGCCATACGATATCACCATCCCATATGAATTGTCATTCGATATCTTGTGATTTTGCCATCTTGTATTAATTGTCGTACGATATCTTACGATTCTGCCATACCGTATGAATTGTCATACGATATCTTACGATTTCATCACCTAGTACAAATTTTCATATGATATCTTGCGATTTCGCCATCTCGTATCTATTGTCGTACGATACCTAATGATTCTGCCATCTCGTATGAATTGCCATACAATATCACCATCCTATATGAATTGTCATACGATATCTTACGATTCCGCCATCTCGTATGAATTGTCATTTGATATCTTGCGATTTCGCCATCTCGTATGAATTGTCATACAATATCTTACGATTCTGCCATCTCGTATGAATTGCCACGCGATATCACCATCCCGTATGAATTGCCATACGATATCACCATCCCATATGAATTGTCATTCGATATCTTGCGATTTCGCCATCTTGTATTAATTTTTGTACAATATCTTACGATTCTGCCATACCATATGAATTGTCATACGATATCTTACGATTTCGCCACCTTGTACAAATTTTCATATGATATCTTGCGATTTCGCCATCTTGTATCAATGGTCGTACGATACCTAACGATTCTGCCATCTCGTATGAATTGCCATACAATATCACCATCCTATATGAATTGTCATACGATATCTTACGATTCCGCCATCTCGTATGAATTGTCATTTGATATCTTGCGATTTCGCCATCTCGTATGAATTGTCATACGATATCTTACGATTCTGCCATCTTGTATGAATTGCCATGTGATATCACCATCCCGTATGAATTGCCATACGATATCACCATCCCATATGAATTGTCATACGATATCTTACGATTTCGCCATCTCGTATGAATTGTCATTCGATATCTTGCGATTTCACCATCCCGTATTAATTGTCGTACGATATCTTACGATTTCGCCACCTTGTACAAATTTTCATATGATATCTTGCAATTTCGCCATCTCGTATCAATTGTCGTATGATACCTAACGATTCTGTCATCTCGTATGAATTGCCATACGATATCACCATCCTATATGAACTGTCATACGATATCTTATGATTCCGCCATCTCGTACGAATTGTCATTTGATATCTTGTGATTTCGCCATCTCGTATTAATTGTCATACGATATCTTACGATTCTGCCATCTCGTATGAATTGCCACACGATATCACCATCCCGTATGAATTGTCATAAGATATCGTACGATTTCGCCATCCCGTACAAATTGTCATCCGATATCTTACGATTTCGCCATCTCGTGTTAATTGCCGTACAATATCTTACGATTCTGCCATCCCGTATGAATTGTCACACGATATCTTACGATTTCGCCATCATGTATGAATTGTCTAACAATATCTTACGATTTCACCATCTCATACAAATTATTACGAGTTGTCATGAGACTATGTTGAGTATCTCCCACATCCGATTTGGATCGAATGCACCATTTGATGTCTATGTTGACCGCATTTTAATAGTTTCATAGAAACGGCAGACTTACGATTGCTTATCAATCTGTTCTCAAAAACTTGGTTTACCCCTTACCACTTGTTATTGAGAATAAAAAAAGCAAAGTATAATACAAAATTATCTAATCAAACATATTGTAAAACAGGATTTTTATTGCTACAATGCATTACCATTGGTACACAAACAAAGCTAAGTTGCCATTCAATCCAGCTATTGTAGTTATTTTTATTTTTTATTGTGTCCAGTACTTTGGTTGGCTTTTGCGCACAGCAGTTGGGTTCTGTATCCATGCCAACACTGTGCCAGGCAGAGACCTGAACTGAGGGAGGACCTGTGCCCACTTTATGCGATATGTGGCATCTATTATGATGGTCTTTGGCTTAAAGAAGAAATCTGTTTGTAAAATAATTGGATATGCAAATAATGACAATTTTATGCTGTTGCTTATGTCACTAATAATCCAGTTATATGCCTACTAATGTCTAAAAAATGTTAATGTAACCTTAGTTATTTCTACATATTTTGCTCATGATAACTAAAAGTGATTGCTGTCATTTATAGGAAACATAGTACATTCTACTCTCCTCTATTGTATATCTGTAAAGCTCTCTTCAGCTATTATGATACTGTTATTTACTATATCAGGATCAGATCTGCCACATTCAGTTTGTCCATGATCAGGTAAAACCAGATATTGTCTCAGGTGTCCTCTTCCACCTCTCTGATTGGCTGGATGATGTTGCTGGTGCATTTGTACTGATTCACCTGATTGGCTGAGTGTGTATTGGCGTGTTTGGTTTGTGAACTCCTCGGGAAGGCGTTCTCAGGTTCGTCTGTGTACCAGTTCTTTTCTGCAGAATGATTAAAATAATTTAGGGCTGAGACATACTCTACACAAGTAAATGGACGCAAATGCTAGCTATGCAAGTTTGAGTTTTGCATTGTTGCGTTCTGAATGTGTTTCAATGCTATCTAAACACTTTTACTATAGCGCATGACTTGTTTTAACGTTTGCATTACATACAAAACAACTGCTGTGCCAACTACATTTACAAGCTTGTTTGAGTGCGATCAAATTGTGCGGTAGCGTTGCACTTATGATGCAAAGGACCGTGGTACGAGTTCTGACGAGTCGATAAGTGAGCCGAAAGTGTCATGAAGTGCCAAAAATGTATGTGCTTGTGTTTTTCATCTCACATTTGCTTCTTATGACACTTTCGGTTAGGTTTAGGGTAAGGAGGTCAGTTTTGTTAGGTTAGGGTTAGTTAGGGTTAGGATAACCATAACTTGATAGAGCATTAACCTTAAAAATCTGTTTGGGAGAACATTTAACTCGCTTTTAGCGCCACACAGTGGTCATTTCACCTCCGTTATGTGTGCAATGAACCACTTACTATCATTGTGCAAAAATGTCGCCACAGTCACGTCATTTTCATAAGATCTGGCTAAACACGTCATGGAGGAGCACCAGTTGCTAAGCAAGTTAGTTAAAGCTAGTTAAATTGTCCATGTTTATAGCTAGCTACCTGAATACTAACAACTGGTTTGATGGCACAGACTTGTGAAGTTAACTCTATCGCCCCCTTGAGTACTGAGGTTTGTAACCGCTACAGTAACAAAAGAATGTATGTTAAGATTGTTCAACAGGATTGCGCGCCTGCTCGCAATACATTTGCCAAGCTTTCATATTTGCATTTGCGTACTTGTGTAAAGTATCTAAGTTTCGAAAGGTAAGGCACCTGTATGAATTGCATGGGGAGGATTTTTGTTTTGAAATGGCAGATAATAGTAAATGCAATGTTAAACAATGTCATAAACAGAAGTCAACATCAAGATGACATCTGGTTAAAATAAGAGTCTCCAGCGACTTTTTTCCAGCAATATTTCATAGGATTTTTTGATTTTGCATTTTCTTTTTTTGCTTTGTACATATGTGCCAATACATGTTTTTTTTTGTTGTTGTTTTTTTTATAATAATATTTACATTTTTAAATAATTAAAAATATATATATATTTTTTCTTGAAGGCATTTGAGATCATTTGCAATATAGAGACCGTATTTTTTCCGTAGCACTATGATTTTTAATTTTTTTATTTGAATCATGCTCTTATGTTTGGAAATCAAAACCATGCAAACTACATAGTAAGTGTGCACTACAGACACACTAACGAAACTTCTACAGATGCTGCTGCAATGATAAAAGCATTCTTAGATTGTTATGGGAGCTCAAGACAACAACTGAACTACTGCAGAGCTCTTGAATCAAGAGAAATCACTGAGAAATAACTGGGAAACACATGCACTGCAGAGATGACCTGCAGGAAAGCTGCCAGTACGGCCAAAAGCTGCTTTGCTTTCAGTTAGAAAGCAAAGAATAAACGTGGGCATGACGGTTCTGAATGCATTTTTCAACTCATAACCATCTAAATTATGAGAGATGGTTGCAGGAATGGCATGCATATAGTTCCATACCTGAGACCGCTCTATTCATCCTGGTCACACTTTAAAGAAAGAGGTTAAAGAGGAAACTTACTGTCCAAAGAAAGCATTTGTAGTATTTTTATAAGACACCGCACCAAAAGCAGATGCTCAAAGTTTTTGAAAGCAAAGACTTCACGTCATCACTTCAGAAAAAAATTACTTTTATTACAGTATGTTCAAGATATCGCATACACTAGTTCATTGTAATCATATAAATGTAAGATTTTACACTTGCTTGATATTTAGAGAATTAAAACTTTGGTGTGAGCGTGTTACTACAGCCATGAACATGAATTAAACAGAACGCAAAAGGACTTCCTGTTTGCTTCGTTACAAATGCTCGTCAAACATTATTCTCGCAGAATCTCAACACATCATTTTGTTTAACATTTACCCAGATGTTCATTTCAGTCCAAAAATGTGTTCAACAGCCTTGGAAATATTGAAATTCTTTTAATTGGAAGAGATTTTACAGATCTCAACGCTACCTCCTAAAATCACATTTATTTGTGTGATCAACATTTGAGTTCAACAGTAGCAGTTTATAAAAGGACACACGCATTAAACAAACATCCGGGAATGCTTCAAATGCAAAAAATGTCATTCCCATTTAGCGAGACGTCCAATCTGCCCGACCACTGCTACGAAACAATCATTCGTCAATATGTTCCCGTGGAAACACAAAGCACTGTTTTGAGGTTCATTTCCATTTAGGTTTTTAAAATCACAATTCATCAGTTGTGAGACAATGAGTGACATGTTGCCTTTGTTTCACGATTATGTTATGAAAGCGCATGTTTCCAAGCATTTCACCCAGGCCTAAATGAGACATTGTGTGAATCAATAAGTCTTTCAGTCTCATTCTGTCATTTCAAGAAGGCAGTGAATTTAAATTGTGAACATTTGAAAGAATATTAACATTTCTTATGAGCAAATGCGCAGTACGTACGGCGGGGTCCAAAAGAGATCACATTGAAAATCTGGATTTAAACCTTCATTGGTGTTGCGGGTCATTTTGACCCGTTTTTTTAAAATGGTTCTATATGAGACTGCAAGTTCCGCAAGACCAAGGAAGGTTAAACTGGAAATAAAGTTTTCGAAAAAATAATAAATCTAAAGCGAACCGATATTTAAAGAAATATTCCGGGTTCAATACAAGTTAAGCTCAGTCGACAGCATTTGTGGCATAATGTTGATTACCTCAAAAAATAACTTTGAATCGTCCCTCCTTTTCTTTAAAAACAGCAAAAATCTGGGTTCCAGTGAGACACTTACAATGAAAGTCAATGGGGCCAATTTTTGGAGGGGTTAAAAGACAGAAATGTGAAGCTTATCATTTATAAAAACACTTGCATTCATTCCTATGTTAAAACTCGGGATTATTTGAGCTGTAAAGTTAAGCCGTCGTTTTTTATGGTCATCTTAGGCTTTACAGCGTCTCATCGTCATGGCAACAAAGTTGTAAAACTGGATATAACTTTACGCAGAAAAGTTAGTAAGTGACTTTATCACACTTAAACCATGTTAAAGAATAGTTCTTCCAAAAATGAAAATTCTCTCATTATTTACTCACCCTCATGATGTCCCAGGTGTGCATGACTCTCTTTCTTCACCAAAACACATTTGAAGAAAAAGAGAAAAATATCTCAGCTCAGAAGGTCCTTAAAATGCAAGTGGATGGAGATCAGACTTTTGAAGCTCCAAAAATCACAGACAGTCAGCATAAACGTCATCCATACGAGTCCAGCGGTTAAATTAAAACCAAGTGACGCAATCGCTTTTGGTGTGAAAAAGATCAGTATTTAAGTACTTTTTAAACTCTAAATTAGGGCTGTCACAATTATGAAATTTGGCTGACGATTAATTGTCAAACAAATAATTGCGATTATGACGATTAATTGTCTCTTTAAGGGCTTTCACGATTAATTGTCATAAATTGTCAAATTTTTTAAGGTGTGCTTTTTTCTACATGTGTGCTTCATACACCTTAAGAAGTCATTTTTATTTAACATGAAATATATAAATAAAATAATACATTTGGAATATATGATTTCCGTTTAAGGCTTTAGAAACGTATGAATGACATGAAAAATAATGTTTTAAATATCAAAATATATTTTAAATATGTCTCTCTTTTTGGTCAACTTTAGTTTTGGTCAATTTTACATTTACACGGTTCTTTTATGAACTCATACAGTATTTTATATTGGTTTTTTTATAAAATATAATTTTTATATATATTTTATTATATTATGCAATAGTAAAATACTGTATTTCTGTGCTAATTTCTTAATTTTCACACATTATATTAATGCTCCGATTAAACACACAAGCCCTTATTTGTTATGAAGCAAAACCTTTAAGAATTCGTTTCATCATTTCATTACTCCACAGAAATACAGTAAGTGTGCAACACCTCCTGTGTCACTTGGTGTCATTAACACCGCATGTATAAACCAAGAAGCGCTTGGAAGTGAAACCAGAGTGCTTTACATTCACTATCACAATTTATGCATTGCTCGTTTATATTTTCTCGGGAGTTTGGCTCGAGCCTCTGCTGACAGCGTGCGCATCAGATTATCAGAGCGATTCACGTGCTTCTCCGGACAGGAGCTGGTTGTAGTCTGCCATGCGGATCAGTGACGCTCGGACTCGGAGTTCAACTGAATGACAAACAAACGTGCCATTCGTGCCATTTATACAGTATATATTCACTTCAAATTCCCCTTTTTGGGCATTAAAATGTGATTGATTGGAATTAGAATGCACACTAATCGCAGTTCTCTTAAATAACCGCGGTTAGATCAAATAACCGCTATCAGATGGTTATTTAATAATCATGACAGGCTTACTCTAAATCATCGCTTCCGGTCAGCAACGGTATGCGTGTGTGATGTAATCATGTTGGCATGTGAGATATGTGAGAACTGAGGCATGTGCGACACACACGGAAGAGCAGCGCTGTTTACAAGTGAGTAGGAGGAACGCTGTACAGAAGCTTAGTTGGTTTTGGTTTAGATCTGTATTTATCTGTTTCTTTACTCACAATGGTGCGTTTGTGTGCTTTTCAACCGAGAGGAAATAGCATCGTGAGATTACGTTCATAACATGGAAACATGAATATATCACATGAGAGACTGCGCGATCTCCACCCTCTCATGAAGCTTACCGGAAGCGATGGATTATAGTTAACAAGTACTTACATATTGATCTTTTTTTTTTTTGCACCAAAAGTGATCGTATCACTTTAAAAGACTGCTGGACTCGTATGGATGACGTTTATGCTGACTGTCTGTGATTTTTGGAGCTTCAAAAGTCTGATCTCCATTCACTTCCATTTTAAGGACCTACTGAGCTGAGATATTTTTCTCTTTTTCTTCAAATGTGTTCTGCAGAGGACAGAAAGTCATACACACCTGGGACATCATGAGGGTGAGTAAATATTGAGAGAATTTTCATTTTTGGGTGAACTATCCCTTTAACACATATACCGTTCACGTCTTGTCTATATATAAGAACGTTTACGGATTGACCCCATTGACTTCCATTGTAAGTGACTCACTGTAACCCAGAAAAGGAAGGACGAGTCTAAATAATTTTTTTTGGTAATCAACAAATCCTGTCAGTGGAGCTTAACTTGTATTGAACCCAGAATATTCCTTTAAGATTCGGCTCTATTTCTAGATATAAAGAAATTCTGAAATTCTTGTTTAGGTATTCTTTAGAACGATAAATAACTGGACAACTTCAAATGATTTTATTTTTTATTTTTTAGATCTTATAAGTGAAATATTAAAATGGATAATATTATATGAAATTGAAAAAATATATATAGATATTAAATTAGAAAATAATGCAAAATCAAAGCATTTTCATGAGTGGTCTCAAGAGATTTAGACCCCACTGTACATATGAGTAATACGAACAGACCCCTGATTAGACAGCAACCATATTGAAGTGTAAAAGCACAAAGGCAAACGTTCATTAACCACACAAGCACTCGTCAGGTCGGGTGTTATGACACTGTAGGATTAAAGTGCAGTTTAAGTGCAAAATGGTCAAACCGAATAACTAACCAAACACAGTGTTACCCGTGTAAGACTTACTAATCTTCAACACAAACATGCTTGTTTGTCATGTAAACGGAGAACGGCGATAAATACAGATGAACTTCTAGGCTATTATAAAGTATTTATTTATATTATAAAGTAAACAGAAGTATCGAGTAAAAAAAAAAAAATCAAGTCCAGACTTTGCGTTTGGATATATCAAACCATGTGATGATGAGTCTGTAGTCACAATCTTACCCGTGACGTCACATGGCAAAAGTTCTGAATCTGAACCACACATGCGCATGGGTGGCACAGCACAAACGGACAGACGCTTACAGAGGAACGTACTTCTGTTTCTCGCGCAGGTCTCTGCTCCGGCTGCGACCCGGCCGCGCGGATGATGGGGGTATGGAGTGGGCAGACAGACTCTTTTTGCTGGGGAAGATGGTGGAGTGTGTGGTCAGGTTGGCGCGGGTCTGCCCGGCGTTGTGGTCAAACTGCATCAGACAGAAGATAAGATCTGTAGGCACCAGCTCAAAACCATACGGTGGGTTTGTAATCACATATCTGTAAAAAAAAATATATATATATATATATATATATATCTGTCTGTCTGTCCATCAAAAGTTTGTCTCAAGAGAAAGTTCTATTTCAACACAGACATCTCTTTTTATGTTGCAAATTACAATTTATTGGCTGATATACAGTATTTTGACTCAGCTGCCATTGGCAGGTGGCAGATTACATCACTGTATGCATCACAAGAAAATAAGCACATGCAAATGACTGTTACAAACACGCTAACGAGTAAATTAACCACTTAAAATGCAATCAGGCCTGTCACGACTGATGTCCCACAAGAGCATAATGAATCGGTTTGCTGTAAAAGCTAGAGTAGCGTTCAAGCGGCTCACCGTTTGGTGCATTGGCTGGGTGATCCCAGGTGTGCATCTCTTAAGCGATATATTCCAAAACACAACATGTTGTATGTTTTTAATGCTTTACAGAATAAATCACCGTAGCAACCACCATCCTGAAAAACAAACATCAACATAGCATGTCGGTACACTGAAAAAAAACAAACACAACGTATGAAAATAAATGGCGTCTACTCAAAAACGTACATATTTATATAACATTTAATATTTGTAGCATTACTTCATTTGTATTAATGTGTATAAAAAAACAATATATGAATTATAAGGTGAACTTCGAGTGATACATAAAGTCAAAGAATAATTGTGAGTTCCTTGAACTTCTTTGGTTTAAAAATCCATAAAATTAGAATTTTAAATACTAAGAACTCAAATGATCAAGTGCAGAACTAAAGTTGTGGGGAAAACCCATAAGCCCTTGCGCTTGAATAATTTAAGCACGTTTGTTGGGGCAAAAGGAACTCATTGGGGCATTTAATTAGTTGTAATTAAGAATTTATAGAGATTTTATAACTCTTTTGTATTATTGTTTGACTTTAATTAGTAGTTTGGTGTGAAGTCACCATTCGGGTGATTAGTGTTCCCTTCGCTGAAGCTGAATCCTGTTCAATCTATGTCATTTTTCTTGCACATATGAATGTGTGTTGATGAAATGCAGATTTATTTGAACTTCTTTTGGGAACCAATTATTTAATGACTGACCTCGCTCATTTTCTTTTGCCATTTAGTTTGGTCATTTTTTCAGTTTTTGTCATTCTCGGTTTTACTGAAATCAAAATATCATGCTTTCACTGTCTATGTAGTTTTGTTTTTTATTCTTAAATATGTATGCATTTTCTGAGAAATGCAAAATTTGTCCTGGTCCCTCACTTTCTGTTCAACATCTATTTTTTGCTGTGAGATTTCCCCCTTTAAAAGTGAAGGTTCTGTCATTCTTTGATTGTCAAATTTAAATCATAAAAAGGTGCATTTCTCTTACTGTTTTTATTAGTATAGCTGAATATTTCAACTCTGTTGTGGGAAAAAAACTAACAGTGATCTATTGTTTTTCTTTTGTTGTTGTTGTTGTTTTACAGAATTGACCATAAAGAACAACAATGCAGGCTGTAGTTAATATGGTGTGGTCCAAAAATGCCATTTGTAGCCATTTTTGAAAAGATCTTTAACCCCGTAATGTTTCACCCAGTTCTTTTTTTTTCTCCCCAATTTGGAATGCCCAATTCCCAATGTGCTCTAGGTCATCGTGGTGGCGTAGCGACTCGCCTCAATCCGGGTGGCGGAGGACAAATCTCAGTTGCCTCCGCGTCTGAGACCGTCAATCCGCGCATCTTATCACGTGACTTGTTGAGCGCGTTACCGCGGAGAGATAGTGCGTGTGGAGGCTTCACACTATTCTCCGCGGCATCCACGCACAACTCACCACACACCCCACCGAGAGCAAACCACATTATAGCGACCACGAGGAGGTTACCCCATGTGACTCAACCCTACCTAGCAACCAGGCCAATTTGGTTGCTTAGGAGACCTGGCTGGAGTCACTCAGCATGCCCTGGATTCAAACTCGTGACTCCTGGGGTGGTAGTCAGCGTCACTACTCGGTGAGCTACCCAGACCCCCTTGTTTCACCCAGTTCTAAATCTCTCCGAATTATCAAGTTTGATATCTGACGATGTCTTGATTTGCTAACATCTTTAGTCTCACCCCAAGATCTGCGAAGGGCCCATCGTAGAGCGCCAGTTGAGCGACACGGCAGCGGTCTCTGTTTGCCAGGGTTTGTGGGGTGCTGTAACCCCCACGCAGGGCATTCTCCTCTGCCAGCAAACCCTCCAGCTCAGGTGTGGCACCACCAGTAACCAGCGTCCGGATCAGAGTTAGAATGTTATCATTGAAGTATGTCTGAGAGAGAGAGATGGATCAGAGCGTTAAGGAGCCAGTGAAATCACTCGACGAGCACCGTTTTCTTTCCTGTGTTGATGTATTTCCTATTGCATATGGAATTTGGCATGGGACATATCAAAGTTTGTCCCTTCTTTTCTTTTTAAATAGCCAATAGGCTTAAGTTACATCACAGCTGTGTAGCATGATGTGGTAAGAGGGGGAGGGACACTGTCATTCTAAAGAGCGTTCGATTGCACGAAGAATCTGTAGTGCAAGATGAGTCATCAATATTTTTGGTTAGTTTTCCTGGAAGAGAGAGACTGCAAATTTTAAATGCTTATATATGCTAAATGTTCATTTGATGACCACAGAGACTAAACATGCATTTTCATGTTGATTTTATGGGCTCTTTAAAGATGCAGGCTGTGAGGGCAGAATCAAGTTCAATCGAGAGTGAAGTCTTACAGCGCTCATTAATGAATCCAGAACACTGACGGCAAACGCTGTTCCACAGGCGAAGGGTTGCGTGAGATACAGCTCTGTGTCTGGATCATCATCATCATCCTGATCCAGAAACTGAACATTTGAGTCATTCACTACAGAAACACACACACACACACACACACACACACACACACACACACACACACACACACACACACACACACACACACACGGTTTGTTAGGATTGCATTTGTTAATGTGAAGATTACAGAAATGTTGTTTTAGAAAACTGCAGACTCACACAGGGTCCAAAATTGAGTTGTTCAGAAGTTGTCTGGTAACTTTATAAGGAAATGCATGATAATGCATGGTTTTATAGACAGTACGTGACAACTGTGATTCAAATAAAACCACCTACTAAAAAAAGTTAGAAATATTGCAGGTAAAAAATATTTATGGATGGCAAATGCTTTTTCTCAATTCATCAATTCACTTTGGAAAAGTTAATTTTGGACCCTGAGGTCAAGTTACAGTCTGAGACACTCAGCAACATGTAACAAAGTGACAGAACATTTGCTTGTAAAGAGCAATGACCATGAGTCTGTGTGTCTCATAACACAAAAGCATGCAACATTCACACTGCAGTTCAGCCACTCTACTGTAGCTCTACATGCCAACACTTACAAGACCAAAAACATCTATATAATTTACCAAAATAAACAGAGTGGAACAAAAGAAAGATAGAGACATCTACAAAAACAAAGGAATACAGTCAAAAGTATGAAAAAAGAGAATCTTTCATTGAGGTGAAACACAGTTGGTATTGTGCAGAAGATGAGTCAGTATAGCTCTGACATTGGCATGTCTTTTAGCATCACTGAGTTGGTGCCACTGCTCTTGTCCTGGCTCAGAGAAACCAGTGGCAGCAACTTATCTGTTTTAACTATCAGCATAAAGCAACCAGTTACAATACCAGCTAGTTAACAAACCAGCCAGTTACTCCAGTAACTAGTTACAATAACAACCAGTTACCAAACCAACTAGTACTCAAAATTGACAGTTTTTATAACTAGTTGCTGAAATAACTGCCAACTAGTTATCAAAACAACAAGTTACCTCAGTAACTAAAAATGAAAATTGGCTGTTATTTCAGCAACTAGTTACCAAAACAACCAGTTACCACAGCAACTATTAAACAAAATTGCCATTTATTTCAGCAACTAGTTACAAAACCTGCAAGTTACCACAGCAACTAGTTACCAAAACAATCAGTTACCACAGCAACTAGTAAACAACACTGCCAATTTTTTCAGCAACTAGTTACAAAAACTGGCAGTTACTCCAGCAAATAGTAAACAAAAATGGTCAATTATTTCAGAAACTAGTTACAAAAACTGCCAGTTGCCACAGCAACTAGTTTCCAAAGCAAATAGTTACCACATCAACTAGTAAACAAAACTGCCATTTATTTCAGCAACTAGTTACAAAACCTGCCAGTTACCATAGCAACTAGTTACCAAAACAATCATTTACCACAACAACTATTAAACAACATTGCCAATTGTTTTCAGCAACTAGTTACAAAACTGCCAGTTACTCCAGCAAATAGTTACCAAAACAACCAGTTACCACAGCAACGAGTAAGCAAAATTGCCAGTTATTTCAGAAACTAGTTACAAAAACCGCCAGTTACTCCAGCAAATAGTTACCAAAACAACCAGTTACCACAGCAACTAGTAAACAAAATTGCCAGTTATTTCAGCAACTTGTTACAACAGTTACTCCAACAAATAGTTACCAAAAACAAAAAACAGTTACCTCATTAACTAATAATCTAAATTGGCTGTTATTTCTAAACTAGTTACCTAAACAGCCAGTTACCACAACAACTAGTGACCCAAACAACCAGTTCCCTCATCATCTAATCACCCTATTTGTCCATTATTTCAGCAACTACTAACAAAAACTACTAATTACTCCAGCAACTAGTTACCAAAACAGCCAGTTACCACAGCAACTAATAATATTTGGCCATTATTTCAGCTAGTGTTCAACCGTTATGGTTTTTTTAATGGCTGATGCCGATATCAAGAGAGCAAGGTGGCCGATAGGCCGATACAATGCCGATATATCACACAATTTAATATAGTAAATAATGTAACCATAAAATTTCAAAATAATAATAATAATAATCATAAACTCTTATAACTGGTATACCTGATAACCATATTTGGCCGTTATTTCAGCAATTAATAACAAAAGCTGCTAGTTACTCCAGCAAATAGTTACCAAAAAAAAAAAAAAAACAGTTACCACAGTAACTAATAATCTAATTTATCAGTTATTTCAGCAACTAGTTACAAAAACAGTCAGTTACCACAGCAAATAGTTACCAAAACAACCAGTTACCACAACAACTAGTTATTTCAGCAACTAGTAACAAAAACTGCTAGTTACTCCAGCAACTAGTTACCCAAACTACTAGTTACTCCAGCAACTAGTTACCAAAACAACCAGTTACCACAACAACTAGTTCTCAAAATTGCCAGTTATTTCAGCAACTAGAAACAAAAACTGCTAGTTACTCCAGCAACTAGTTACCCAAACTACTAGTTACTCCAGCAACTAGTTACCAAAACAGCCAGTTACCACAGCAACTAGTTACCAAAACAACCAGTTACCACAGCAACTAGTTACCAAAACAACCAGTTACCACAGCAACTAATAATCTAAACTGGCTGTAATTTCTCAACTAGTTACATAAACATCAACTAATAACCATATTTGGACATTATTTCAGCAACTACTACTACTTACTCCAGCAACTAGTTACTTAAACAGCCAGTTACCACAGCAATTTGTTACCAAAACAACCAGTTACCACAGCAACTAATAACCATATTTGGCCGTTATTTCAGCAACTAGTAAAAAAAAAACCCTCTAATTACTCCAGCAACTAGTTACCAAAAAAAAAAAAAAGTTACCACAGCAACTTGTTACCAAAATAACCAGTTACCACAGAAACTAGTAACAATTACTCCAGCAAATAGTTACCAAAACAACCAGTTACCTCATCAACTAATAATCTAAATAGTCTGTAATTTCTCAACTAGTTTCCAAAACAACCAGTTACTTCAGCAACTAGTAATCAAAACTGCCATTATTTCAGTAACTACAGCAGTTACAAAAACTGCTAGTTACGCCAGCAACTAGTTACCAAAACACCCAGTTACTCCAGCAACTAGTTACCAAAACACCCAGTTACTACAGCAACTAGTAATCAAAATTGCCAGTTATTTCAGCAACTAGTTACAAAAACCAACCGGTTGCTGTGCCAAACTAGTTAACGCAATTGCCAGTTAGTAAAGCAACCATTTACCTAATCAACCATTAACTAGTTACCAACATTGCCTGTTGCTACAGTATGTCTACATTTCTCCTAGTAAAATGTTTCTCTGCCAGCAGTCCTGCTGTGTGGCTACAGCAGTATCATCTCACCGAGTTCTGTGATGATGGGAATATTTGCTCCTGTTGTGATGGACGGCTGACGCACCAGTCCATGTACAGGACTGTTCTCTGGAGACGAGCGATCCATCCCAGGAGGAGTGAAACCTGGAATGGAAGATTAATAGATACATTATCTATCTGTCTATCTGTACTGTCTGAATTTGTTCCACTGTACATGTGTTGTTACCTTGAGAGTTTGCCTGCAGTAAACCGATGCTGTCATCAAACTGCATGGACTTGATGTTGAGAGATGCCAGAATACATTCCTTATCCTGTAGAGACGCATCGTCGATATTGTTCTGATTGGCTGACAGAATGACACACATGTCACACAAGTTGATGTTGACAGCTCTCAGATCAGCACGACTCAGTGGAGTGCCCTAAACAACACAACAACACAATGACAAACAACAGAAAAATGCAAACAGTGCATGGATGCAGGATGGAATGGCATCCTTGGTTTAATAATCGACAGCTTCATGGATAGTTAGTAGGGGCGGGCAGTATGACCAAAATTTACATGTATACAGTATATATATATATATATATATATATATACACACACACACATGTTCTAAAAAAATCTAATATTTTAGTATTTTTTTAATGAAAAGGCACATTTTAATCAAATGGAGTAACCCATAAAAAAACTTCTGGACTCAAAAATACGACTAATCTTCAAGCTTTGTACACTCATGTGTATTCAAGGTCCAAGTAAAGCATTTTTATACATTGTACTTGATGGCTACACCACTTGACATTTTAAAGTCACTAAATAAATTTGTAAAAAATGCTATAAATGATTTTCAAAAAAGTATGAAACCAACATGGACACAAAGATTACATTTCTACTTGATGAATGTGTTTTAAACTAGACCTATATGCCATTATACTGTCCAGATTTAACTATATTCACTTTATTACAGGTATTTATTATTATGATTATTGCACTCACAGGTAAGATGGAGACTTTGGGGAAGTTGTGTAGTGTCTCCCACTCTCTCTTCAGGTACTCCAGAGACCCCACAAACACAATTGGCTTCAGCTCATGATAGTGGAAGTTACTGGCTCTCAGAGGCATCACCAGGTTACGAAGACCAATCAGAGCCGACTTCACATCCCCAAATATACAAACCACCACATGACCACTCAAAACCGTCATCGCCGCCTCGCTCCTCGTCTGAGAGAGAAATACAGGAAAATTAAAATAAAAAACAACCTCTGCAAGCTGTAAACAGTGTTTACATGACATATTTGAAAATAACCAGTAGCCTTTAGGAATTTGCTATTGTGGTCAATTCTGTTTGTTATTTGATGAATGTGCCTTTTTAAGAAGAGTTCAACTTACCAGGACGACCTTTTCTATGTCTTTTGACGGGCACCAGTGGAACATTCCAGTAGAATCATATTTCTTAACATTCTCATCCATTGTTTCCATTTGATCATGTCCGGTGACTAACAACGGGTCGAGCCTGAAATATATATATAAATAAATATATAACAATTTACAAGATAAATGACTGTATATTCAGTCTTTATAAATCTGAAACTTGCTAGAAGTTAACTGAATCCTGGAAAGCATAGTTTATATTAAAGGATGTGACTGAGAACAGGGGCATAAGGCAGCTCTGGGGTCTTGTGGCTTTTGATTTGCCCATTGGAGGGGTGAAGGGTTCAGCAGCCTGTCAGAAAGCTTTTCCGTCCATCACCCAGAACTGCCTGTTATGACTTTATTCTCAATCTGTCTTCACTCCATCATTAGACCATTAGCGGACAGAAGAGAGGTTGAGCTGCGCTCTAGACAGCTCTCTTCACTTCCTGCAGCTCTCTGTCCATCAAATTTAATGCGTGCTATAACAGCATAACTGCACGGACAGGCCTGCCATCAGAGGAGCAAACAGAAGCCACACCACAGGTTGGTGCCTACTTATGCTTTACTGCGATATACTGTAATATACACACAGTGTAACAACATTAGGTAATACAAAGGCTTTAGTAGTTTAGTACTGGCATTCTTATTCTTTGTAAATTTCAATTAGAGTTATTAGGATTTATTATGTAGTTCACAATATATTCATTACCATGATAAATGTATGGCAGTTCTGATATTTACCATATACAGGTACAGGACCCAAGTGAGACCACTATGAGCAGATCAACCTGCGATTGATTTTCTGTTTGCAAGGAATGTAGAAATGTGTTAAGCATTGAAAAATCAACCCCACGAGAGTATCAAATAGAGCGAGTGAGGGGACCTGGGTAACAGACGCGAGTTCGAATCCAGGGTGTGCTGAGTGACTCCAGCCAGGTCTTCTAAGCAACCAAATTGGCCCGGTTGCTAGGGAGGGGAGAGTCACATGGGGTAACCGCCTCGTGGTCATGATTAGTGGTTCTCGCTCTCAATGGGGCGTGTGGTAAGTTGTGCGTGGATCGTGGAGAGTAGCATGAGCCTCCACATGCTGCGAGTCTCCACGGTGTCATGCACAACGAGTCACGTGATAAGATGCACGGATTGACGGTCTCAGAAGCGGAGGCAACTGAGACTTGTCCTCCACCACCCGGATTGAGGTGAGTAACCGCACCACCACGAGGACCTACTAAGTAGTGGGAATTGGGCATTCCAAATTGAAGAGAAAAAGGGGATAAAAAATAAAGAAATAGAGCGAGTGAGAGTGTTTGCTGAAACATTAAACAATGCTTTACTGTGAGAGATTCTGAGTCTTTATAAATGTGCTGTCAGTGATGGACTGATGGAGTGAGATCTGAGGCAGGTCAAATTACGCTTATCTCACAAACAGACAGAAGCAAACATTCCACCATAACATTAAGCCATGACATTTCACCATTTCAATAATTAGTGTTGTTTTTATTTAAATCCCAAAATGATTTATAATGTTGGGCCGTTGATTTTAAGGTAATTATTGTTTACTTTTGTACAATTCACAGTTTTGTTCCTAGGTCCAGATGGGAAGCACTAATACACAAAAGAACAGACAGACACGACCAAACCCCAGTACCGACCCTGTTCTTGTTGTTCTCTGGGCTATGAGAGACATTCTTGCCCTGAGAGAACTCTCTCCCCTCACACAACCCAACTAACATCCTTTCTAAAAGAGTCAAATCCAATCTGCTCTTCATTACTAATTCACTGGAGCCTGCAGGCCAGTGACTGCACTAACCAAAGCTGATATAGAAAACCACAATGTTTTCTGACGCTTGTACAATCAAACGAGCCCCAAGGCTATCACACAACTGTGCAGGGTATAAAATGGCTCTCCAAAAACTGACCTAAAACACCTTGTATGCTCTTATACTGCTGGTGTCTCTGTTTGTTCTTTAAATAGAGACAATAGAAGCAATCATATCTCTGTGGTCAGAAGTTAGCTGCTAAACAAAGAAACTAAAGTATGGCCATGTTCATGTGCAGTTATGTTCCAAGTACAGTATGTTTGCAACTCCTGTTTTGTGTGTTTAATCCCATTCTGTTCACACAGAGTTTGGTTTATTATAGGAGTGACAACCAAGTTCTACAGACAAATTCACTTGAAAAATCTGGTCACTATTCCTTTTGTCAAGCATCTGCATTTACATGTGGTTGTCACTCCCAAAACTTTAATATCTTCAAGTGAGCAATAGTAATAGTGATGCTCGCCTTAACAAGACCCACTAATTACATATTGTTAATAAATATATAACTCATTATTTGAGGTGATCTATTTCCTTCTATCCCTTTTGTTATTAATTACTGTCCATATAGTATAAATTATTCCTGTCTGCCGTCTTGATAAAGTATTCAGAAGATATTATTCTCATTCTATCAGTCTGTATTAATGGCTTTTATTAATTCAATAGCAACTCTTTCATAAGTCAAAATCAATAAATGGATGTTTTAATTCCCTCAGACAGGATAAAAGGTAGGTACTCAGAGTTAAAAGCAGGGCACGGTGTTGGACAACACTAAGTGCGGGCGGGACTCAGAGGCATTCGGGCTGTAGAACTGTAGCCTGGGGCAACAGAGACTGATCCTGGCCTCTGATTGGCTTAAGGCTGTCATCCGTGTCACCAGCGCTGTTTTATGAACATGTCGACATGCGAGAAGATAGACTGTCCTGCAGCCTCTGAAACATGCATGCACACACACACTAATGCACACATGTGTTTGTACACCATTTGGCATTTTCAGAATATAATGTGCATGGTGCATGCCCGTGCAAAAGTTGCCAGCATGATGCTTGGGTGTTGATGGTAGTTGCCAAGATGTTGCTATGCAATTGCTAAGGTATTTTGAGTTTTTGTGTGTGTGTGTGTGCATTTCTATGTGGTTGCTAGGGTGTTTGGGTGGTTGCCAGGGTCTTGATAGGTGGTTCCTAGGGTGTTGTTGATGGTTGCCAGGGTATTGCTATGTGGGTGGTCTGTGTGCATTTTTGAAGCATTGCTCAGTGTTTCCCTTAGGATTACTTTCAGCAGCGGTGCCGCTGTGTGCGCGTCCACGAGCCTGCAAGGCCAGACCCGTATTTACACACGTCGGTGGAGTAATAGCTTAAAATGACCTTAGAATCATTATAGATGGGTTATTCGTGTTCGTCTTGTCATATGTGTGTGTTTATTATTTACTGGGAGCTTTTGACACTTTAAGCGCTCATAAAATCACTTTTACTATTTTTATTAAACAAAAACACCAATAGAAAATATAAAACTATCTAACAGAACATATGTCACCACAAGACTCCAGACTAACATATGAGAGCGGTGGCACTGATGCCACCAAGTTCTACAGATGGTGGCATCAGCACCTGATTTGGTAGCAACAGTGGAAAAATAAATATTTAAAAAAATTATAATAATAATAATAATTAATGATAGAAACTATAAAAACTAAATAGATACTTTTTGAAACTAACATAATTGTAACAGAAATTGATTATTTAATAGGACTATATAAATAATATACAAATATTTAGTATGAATATAACACATCGCACATCTGCCAAAATACCATTGTTAACATTGTTACTATAGTAAATCCAAGGTACAATAGTGTTAGGGTGGTGATGTGTGGATTGTACAGCCTTATCATTTATGCTCTGGTCAGTGTTGTTTATAATGGTGTGCTGTTAAACATGGTTTTAAACTCGTTAAATCACTAAGGCAAGAGACACTAAGGTTTTTCATAGGGTTTTTCCACAGCCAAATTCAAATTAGTTTTGCGCCACGCACCTCTGGTCAGTGCTGTTTATATTGACTTGCTGTGCGCTGGTGCTGCTGTGTTCATTGAGCTGGCTGATAATTGATCCGGGTAGTGGCTAGTGCTGTTACGTTCCATTTTTCTCATACGAAACAGAAAACAGACACCTCGTGCATAAACAATGAGAGTTGGCAAACTCTGTAGTCACACTGGTGTGACCTCTAAAAAATCTCAAGTCTCACTGGCGGGAAAAATGATTGCAAGATGTGACCATTTAGTCGTAGTCTGGAGCCCTATAGCTCTACTACCTTTGCCAGAGAAGTAGAAGACTTTCTGCTAGAAGAAGTATTGTGTCGGGTCTCCTGCTTCTCTGTTGTGTGTGTGTACACACTCACGAACAGCCTTTGATGGGCTGCTATACGATGATGTCACTGTGAATACGTGCGTGTATATGGTGGGGTCCCTTTTGCTTCATACAGGTGTCTCGTTTGACTGCACGCAGTGTAAGCGCGCAACTGACTGGTGCTGGCAAGTGTTACATTGCGACATGAATATTAATGAACTATGTAAAATGTCAATATATAATAGCAGCACTCATGATTCAGCAGCGGCGCAGTGCTTTCTATGGGATTGCTAAGTTGTTTAAAGTGTGTTTTTTTTATGTTTCTATGGAATTGCTATGGTGTTCTGAGTGGTTTTTAGAGCACTGCTATGTGGTTGCTAGGGTGTTTGAGTGGATTTTATGTTTCTATGGGATTGCTATGTTGTTTAAAGAGTTTTTTTATGTTTCTATGGAATTGCTATGGTGTTCTGAGTGGTTTTAAGAGGGTTGCTATGTGGTTGCTAGGATGTTCTGTGTTGTTTTTAGAGCGTTGCTATGTGATTGCTAGGGTGTTCTGGGTGGTTTTTAGAGCTTTGATATGTGGTTGCTAGGATGTTCTGTGTGGTTTTTAGAGCGTTGCAATGTGATTGCTAGGGTGTTCTGTGAGGTTTTTAGAGCTTTGATATGTGGTTGCTAGGGTGTTCTGTGTGGTTATTAGCACATTGCTATGTGATTGCTAGGGTGTTTAAAGTTTTTTTTATGTTTCTATTGAATTGCTATGGTGTTTTGAGTGGTTTTTAGAGTGTTGCTATGTTGTTGCTAGGGCGTTTGAGTGGATTTTATGTTTCTATGTGGTTGCTAGGGTGTTTAAAGTGATTTTATGTTTCTATGGAATTGCTATGGTGTTCTGAGTGGTTTTAAGAGCATTGCTATTTGGTTGCTAGGGTGTTCTGTGTGTTTTTAGAGCATTGCTATGTGGCTGCTAGGGTGTTTGAGTGGTTTGTATGTTTCTATGGAATTGCTATGGTGTTCTGAGTGGTTTTAAGAGCATTGCTATTTGATTGCTAGGGTGTTCTGTGTGTTTTTAGAGCACTGCTATGTGGTTGCTAGGGTGTTTGAGTGGATTTTATGTTTCTATGGGATTGCTATGTTGTTCTGAGTGGTTTTAAGAGGGTTGCTATGTGGTTGCTAGGGTCTTCTGTGTGGTTTTTAGAACGTTGCTATGTGATTGCTAGGGTGTTCTGGGTGGTTTTTAGAGCTTTGATATGTGGTTGCTAGGGTGTTCTGTGTGGTTTTTAGAGCTTTGATATGTGGTTGCTAGGGTGTTCTGTGTGGTTTTTAGAGCGTTGCTATGTGATTGCTAGGGTGTTCTGGGTGGTTTTTAGAGCTTTGATATGTGGTTGCTAGGGTGTTCTGTGTGGTTTTTAGAGCGTTGCTATGTGATTGCTAGGGTGTTCTGTGAGGTTTTTAGAGCTTTGGTATGTGGTTGCTAGGGTGTTCTGTGTGGTTATTAGAACGTTGCTATGTGATTGCTAGGGTGTTTAAAGTGTTTTTTTATGTTTCTATTGAATTGCTATGGTGTTTTGAGTGGTTTTTAGAGTGTTGCTATGTTGTTGCTAGGGTGTTTGAGTGGATTTTATGTTTCTATGTGATTGCTAAGTTGTTTAAAGTGATTTTATGTTTCTATGGAATTGCTATGGTGTTCTGAGTGGTTTTAAGAGCATTGCTATTTGGTTGCTAGGGTGTTCTGTGTGTTTTTAGAGCGTTGCTATGTGGTTGCTAGGGTGTTTGAGTGGTTTGTATGTTTCTATGGAATTGCTATGGTGTTCTGAGTGGTTTAAAGAGCATTGCTATTTGGTTGCTAGTGTGTTCTGTGTGTTTTTAGAGCATTGCCATGTGGTTGCTAGGGTATTTGAGTGGATTTTATGTTTCTATGGGATTGCTAAGTTGTTTAAAGTGTTTTTTTCTATGTTTCTATGGAATTGCTATGGTGTTCTGTGTGGTTTTTAGAGCTTTGATATGTGGTTGCTAGGGTGTTCTGGGTGGTTTTTAGAGTGTTGCTATGTTGTTGCTAGGGTGTTTGAGTGGATTTTATGTTTCTATGTGATTGCTAAGTTGTTTAAAGTGATTTTATGTTTCTATGGAATTGCTATGGTGTTCTGAGTGGTTTTAAGAGCATTGTTATTTGGTTGCTAGGGTGTTCTGTGTGTTTTTAGAGCGTTGCTATGTGGTTGCTAGGGTGTTTGAGTGGTTTGTATGTTTCTATGGAATTGCAATGGTGTTCTGAGTGGTTTTAAGAGCATTGCTATTTGGTTGCTAGGGTGTTCTGTGTGTTTTTAGAGCGTTGCTATGTGGTTGCTAGGGTGTTTGAGTGGTTTGTATGTTTCTATGGAATTGCAATGGTGTTCTGAGTGGTTTTAAGAGCATTGCTATGTGGTTGCTAGGGTGTTTGAGTGGTTTGTATGTTTCTATGGAATTGCTATGGTGTTCTGAGTGGTTTTAAGAGCATTGCTATTTGGTTGCTAGGGTGTTTTGTGTGTTTTTAGAGCGTTGCTATGTGGTTGCTAGGGTGTTTGAGTGGTTTGTATGTTTCTATGGAATTGCAATGGTGTTCTGAGTGGTTTTAAGAGCATTGCTATTTGGTTGCTAGGGTGTTCTGTGTGTTTTTAGAGCATTGCCATGTGGTTGCTAGGGTGTTTGAGTGGATTTTATGTTTCTATGGGATTGCTAAGTTGTTTAAAGTGTTTTTTTTTATGTTTCTATGGAATTGCTATGGTGTTCTGAGTGGTTTTTAGAGCAGTGCTATTTGGTTGCTAGGGTGTTCTGTGTGTTTTTAGAGCGTTGCTATGTGGTTGCTAGGGTGTTTGAGTGGTTTGTATGTTTCTATGGAATTGCAATGGTGTTCTGAGTGGTTTTAAGAGAATTGCTATTTGGTTGCTAGGGTGTTCTGTGTGTTTTTAGAGCGTTGCTATGTGGTTGCTAGGGTGTTTGAGTGGATTTTATGTTTCTATGGGATTGCTAAGTTGTTTAAAGTGTTTTTTTTTATGTTTCTATGGAATTGCTATGGTGTTCTGAGTGGTTTTAGAGCAGTGCTATGTGGTTGCTAGGGTGTTTGAGTGGATTTTATGTTTCTATGGGATTGCTATGTTGTTTAAAGATTTTTTTTATGTTTCTATGGAATTGCTATGGTGTTCTGAGTGGTTTTAAGAGCATTGCTATTTGGTTGCTAGGGTGTTCTGTGTGTTTTTAGAGCGTTGCTATGTGGTTGCTAGGGTGTTTGAGTGGTTTGTATGTTTCTATGGAATTGCAATGGTGTTCTGAGTGGTTTTAAGAGCATTGCTATTTGGTTGCTAGGGTGTTCTGTGTGTTTTTAGAGCATTGCCATGTGGTTGCTAGGGTGTTTGAGTGGATTTTATGTTTCTATGGGATTGCTAAGTTGTTTAAAGTGTTTTTTTTATGTTTCTATGGAATTGCTATGGTGTTCTGAGTGGTTTTAGAGCAGTGCTATGTGGTTGCTAGGGTGTTTGAGTGGATTTTATGTTTCTATGGGATTGCTATGTTGTTCTGAGTGGTTTTAAGAGGGTTGCTATGTGGTTGCTAGGGTCTTCTGTGTGGTTTTTAGAGCGTTGCTATGTGATTGCTAGGGTGTTCTGGGTGGTTTTTAGAGCTTTGATATGTGGTTGCTAGGGTGTTCTGTGTGGTTTTTAGAGCGTTGCTATGTGATTGCTAGGGTGTTCTGGGTGGTTTTTAGAGCTTTGATATGTGGTTGCTAGGGTGTTCTGTGTGGTTTTTAGAGCGTTGCTATGTGATTGCTAGGGTGTTCTGTGAGGTTTTTAGAGCTTTGATATGTGGTTGCTAGGGTGTTCTGTGTGGTTATTAGAACGTTGCTATGTGATTGCTAGGGTGTTTAAAGTGTTTTTTTATGTTTCTATTGAATTGCTATGGTGTTTTGAGTGGTTTTTAGAGTGTTGCTATGTTGTTGCTAGGGTGTTTGAGTGGATTTTATGTTTCTATGTGATTGCTAAGTTGTTTAAAGTGATTTTATGTTTCTATGGAATTGCTATGGTTTTCTGAGTGGTTTTAAGAGCATTGCTATTTGGTTGCTAGGGTGTTCTGTGTGTTTTTAGAGCGTTGCTATGTGGTTGCTAGGGTGTTTGAGTGGTTTGTATGTTTCTATGGAATTGCTATGGTGTTCTGAGTGGTTTAAAGAGCATTGCTATTTGGTTGCTAGGGTGTTCTGTGTGTTTTTAGAGCATTGCCATGTGTTTGCCAGGGTATTTGAGTGGATTTTATGTTTCTATGGGATTGCTAAGTTGTTTAAAGTGTTTTTTTCTATGTTTCTATGGAATTGCTATGGTGTTCTGTGTGGTTTTTAGAGCTTTGATATGTGGTTGCTAGGGTGTTCTGGGTGGTTTTTAGAGTGTTGCTATGTTGTTGCTAGGGTGTTTGAGTGGATTTTATGTTTCTATGTGGTTGCTAGGGTGTTTAAAGTGATTTTATGTTTCTATGGAATTGCTATGGTGTTCTGAGTGGTTTTAAGAGCATTGCTATTTGGTTGCTAGGGTGTTCTGTGTGTTTTTAGAGCGTTGCTATGTGGCTGCTAGGGTGTTTGAGTGGTTTGTATGTTTCTATGGAATTGCTATGGTGTTCTGAGTGGTTTTAAGAGCATTGCTATTTGATTGCTAGGGTGTTCTGTGTGTTTTTAGAGCACTGCTATGTGGTTGCTAGGGTGTTTGAGTGGATTTTATGTTTCTATGGGATTGCTATGTTGTTCTGAGTGGTTTTAAGAGGGTTGCTATGTGGTTGCTAGGGTCTTCTGTGTGGTTTTTAGAGCGTTGCTATGTGATTGCTAGGGTGTTCTGGGTGGTTTTTAGAGCGTTGCTATGTGATTGCTAGGGTGTTCTGGGTGGTTTTTAGAGCTTTGATATGTGGTTGCTAGGGTGTTCTGTGTGGTTTTTAGAGCGTTGCTATGTGATTGCTAGGGTGTTCTGTGAGGTTTTTAGAGCTTTGATATGTGGTTGCTAGGGTGTTCTGTGTGGTTATTAGAACGTTGCTATGTGATTGCTAGGGTGTTCTAGAGTGTTTTTTGATGTTTCTATGTGAATTGCTATGGTGTTCTGAGTGGTTTTAAGAGCGTTGCTATGTGGTTGCTAGGGTGTTCTGTGTGTTTTTAGAGCTTTGCTATGTGGTTGCTAGGGTGTTCTGGGTGGTTTTTAGAGTGTTGCTATGTTGTTGCTAGGGTGTTTGAGTGGATTTTATGTTTCTATGTGATTGCTAAGTTGTTTAAAGTGATTTTATGTTTCTATGGAATTGCTATGGTGTTCTGAGTGGTTTTAAGAGCATTGTTATTTGGTTGCTAGGGTGTTCTGTGTGTTTTTAGAGCGTTGCTATGTGGTTGCTAGGGTGTTTGAGTGGTTTGTATGTTTCTATGGAATTGCAATGGTGTTCTGAGTGGTTTTAAGAGCATTGCTATTTGGTTGCTAGGGTGTTCTGTGTGTTTTTAGAGCATTGCTATGTGGTTGCTAGGGTGTTTGAGTGGTTTGTATGTTTCTATGGAATTGCTATGGTGTTCTGAGTGGTTTTAAGAGCATTGCTATTTGGTTGCTAGGGTGTTCTGTGTGTTTTTAGAGCGTTGCTATGTGGTTGCTAGGGTGTTTGAGTGGTTTGTATGTTTCTATGGAATTGCAATGGTGTTCTGAGTGGTTTTAAGAGCATTGCTATTTGGTTGCTAGGGTGTTCTGTGTGTTTTTAGAGCATTGCCATGTGGTTGCTAGGGTGTTTGAGTGGATTTTATGTTTCTATGGGATTGCTAAGTTGTTTAAAGTGTTTTTTTTTATGTTTCTATGGAATTGCTATGGTGTTCTGAGTGGTTTTAGAGCAGTGCTATTTGGTTGCTAGGGTGTTCTGTGTGTTTTTAGAGCGTTGCTATGTGGTTGCTAGGGTGTTTGAGTGGTTTGTATGTTTCTATGGAATTGCAATGGTGTTCTGAGTGGTTTTAAGAGCATTGCTATTTGGTTGCTAGGGTGTTCTGTGTGTTTTTAGAGCATTGCTATGTGGTTGCTAGGGTGTTTGAGTGGATTTTATGTTTCTATGGAATTGCAATGGTGTTCTGAGTGGTTTTAAGAGCATTGCTATTTGGTTGCTAGGGTGTTCTGTGTGTTTTTAGAGCATTGCTATGTGGTTGCTAGGGTGTTTGAGTGGTTTGTATGTTTCTATGGAATTGCAATGGTGTTCTGAGTGGTTTTAAGAGCATTGCTATTTGGTTGCTAGGGTGTTCTGTGTGTTTTTAGAGCATTGCTATGTGGTTGCTAGGGTGTTTGAGTGGATTTTATGTTTCTATGGGATTGCTAAGTTGTTTAAAGTGTTTTTTTTTATGTTTCTATGGAATTGCTATGGTGTTCTGAGTGGTTTTAGAGCAGTGCTATGTGGTTGCTAGGGTGTTTGAGTGGATTTTATGTTTCTATGGGATTGCTATGTTGTTTAAAGATTTTTTTTATGTTTCTATGGAATTGCTATGGTGTTCTGAGTGGTTTTAAGAGCATTGCTATTTGGTTGCTAGGGTGTTCTGTGTGTTTTTAGAGCGTTGCTATGTGGTTGCTAGGGTGTTTGAGTGGTTTGTATGTTTCTATGGAATTGCAATGGTGTTCTGAGTGGTTTTAAGAGCATTGCTATTTGGTTGCTAGGGTGTTCTGTGTGTTTTTAGAGCATTGCCATGTGGTTGCTAGGGTGTTTGAGTGGATTTTATGTTTCTATGGGATTGCTAAGTTGTTTAAAGTGTTTTTTTTATGTTTCTATGGAATTGCTATGGTGTTCTGAGTGGTTTTAGAGCAGTGCTATGTGGTTGCTAGGGTGTTTGAGTGGATTTTATGTTTCTATGGGATTGCTATGTTGTTCTGAGTGGTTTTAAGAGGGTTGCTATGTGGTTGCTAGGGTCTTCTGTGTGGTTTTTAGAGCGTTGCTATGTGATTGCTAGGGTGTTCTGGGTGGTTTTTAGAGCTTTGATATGTGGTTGCTAGGGTGTTCTGTGTGGTTTTTAGAGCGTTGCTATGTGATTGCTAGGGTGTTCTGGGTGGTTTTTAGAGCTTTGATATGTGGTTGCTAGGGTGTTCTGTGTGGTTTTTAGAGCGTTGCTATGTGATTGCTAGGGTGTTCTGTGAGGTTTTTAGAGCTTTGATATGTGGTTGCTAGGGTGTTCTGTGTGGTTATTAGAACGTTGCTATGTGATTGCTAGGGTGTTTAAAGTGTTTTTTTATGTTTCTATTGAATTGCTATGGTGTTTTGAGTGGTTTTTAGAGTGTTGCTATGTTGTTGCTAGGGTGTTTGAGTGGATTTTATGTTTCTATGTGATTGCTAAGTTGTTTAAAGTGATTTTATGTTTCTATGGAATTGCTATGGTTTTCTGAGTGGTTTTAAGAGCATTGCTATTTGGTTGCTAGGGTGTTCTGTGTGTTTTTAGAGCGTTGCTATGTGGTTGCTAGGGTGTTTGAGTGGTTTGTATGTTTCTATGGAATTGCTATGGTGTTCTGAGTGGTTTAAAGAGCATTGCTATTTGGTTGCTAGGGTGTTCTGTGTGTTTTTAGAGCATTGCCATGTGTTTGCCAGGGTATTTGAGTGGATTTTATGTTTCTATGGGATTGCTAAGTTGTTTAAAGTGTTTTTTTCTATGTTTCTATGGAATTGCTATGGTGTTCTGTGTGGTTTTTAGAGCTTTGATATGTGGTTGCTAGGGTGTT
This sequence comes from Myxocyprinus asiaticus, assembly GCF_019703515.2. Lineage (NCBI taxonomy): Eukaryota > Metazoa > Chordata > Actinopteri > Cypriniformes > Catostomidae > Myxocyprinus > Myxocyprinus asiaticus. The sequence goes on along the minus strand of NC_059379.1, from coordinate 2,310,436 downwards.
CTGGGTGGTTTTTAGAGTGTTGCTATGTTGTTGCTAGGGTGTTTGAGTGGATTTTATGTTTCTATGTGGTTGCTAGGGTGTTTAAAGTGATTTTATGTTTCTATGGAATTGCTATGGTGTTCTGAGTGGTTTTAAGAGCATTGCTATTTGGTTGCTAGGGTGTTCTGTGTGTTTTTAGAGCGTTGCTATGTGGCTGCTAGGGTGTTTGAGTGGTTTGTATGTTTCTATGGAATTGCTATGGTGTTCTGAGTGGTTTTAAGAGCATTGCTATTTGATTGCTAGGGTGTTCTGTGTGTTTTTAGAGCACTGCTATGTGGCTGCTAGGGTGTTTGAGTGGTTTGTATGTTTCTATGGAATTGCTATGGTGTTCTGAGTGGTTTTAAGAGCATTGCTATTTGGTTGCTAGGGTGTTCTGTGTGTTTTTAGAGCATTGCTATGTGGCTGCTAGGGTGTTTGAGTGGTTTGTATGTTTCTATGGAATTGCTATGGTGTTCTGAGTGGTTTTAAGAGCATTGCTATTTGATTGCTAGGGTGTTCTGTGTGTTTTTAGAGCACTGCTATGTGGTTGCTAGGGTGTTCTGTGAGGTTTTTAGAGCTTTGATATGTGGTTGCTAGGGTGTTCTGTGTGGTTATTAGAACGTTGCTATGTGATTGCTAGGGTGTTTAAAGTGTTTTTTTATGTTTCTATTGAATTGCTATGGTGTTCTGAGTGGTTTTAAGAGTGTTGCTATGTGGTTGCTTGGGTGTTCTGTGTGGTTTTTAGAGCTTTGATATGTGGTTGCTAGGGTGTTCTGGGTGGTTATTAGAGCTTTGATATGTGGTTGCTAGGGTGTTGTGTGTGGTTTTTAGAGCTTTGATATGTGATTGCTAGGGTGTTCTGTGTGGTTTTTAGAGCTTTGGTATGTGGCTGCTAGGGTGTTCTGTGTGGTTTTTAGAGCTTTAATATGTGGTTGCTAGGGTGTTCTGTGTGGTTTTTAGAGCGTTGATATGTGGTTGCTAGGGTGTTCTGGGTGGTTTTTAGAGTGTTGCTATGTTGTTGCTAGGGTGTTTGAGTGGATTTTATGTTTCTATGTGATTGCTAAGTTGTTTAAAGTGATTTTATGTTTCTATGGAATTGCTATGGTGTTCTGTGTGGTTTTTAGAGCTTTGATATGTGGTTGCTAGGGTGTTCTGGGTGGTTTTTAGAGTGTTGCTATGTTGTTGCTAGGGTGTTTGAGTGGATTTTATGTTTCTATGTGATTGCTAAGTTGTTTAAAGTGATTTTATGTTTCTATGGAATTGCTATGGTGTTCTGAGTGGTTTTAAGATCATTGTTATTTGGTTGCTAGGGTGTTCTGTGTGTTTTTAGAGCATTGCTATGTGGTTGCTAGGGTGTTTGAGTGGTTTGTATGTTTCTATGGAATTGCTATGGTGTTCTGAGTGGTTTTAAGAGCATTGCTATTTGGTTGCTAGGGTGTTCTGTGTGTTTTTAGAGCATTGCTATGTGGTTGCTAGGGTGTTTGAGTGGTTTGTATGTTTCTATGGAATTGCTATGGTGTTCTGAGTGGTTTTAAGAGCATTGCTATTTGGTTGCTAGGGTGTTCTGTGTGTTTTTAGAGCATTGCCATGTGGTTGCTAGGGTGTTTGAGTGGATTTTATGTTTCTATGGGATTGCTAAGTTGTTTAAAGTGTTTTTTTCTATGTTTCTATGGAATTGCTATGGTGTTCTGAGTGGTTTTAAGAGTGTTGCTATGTGGTTGCTTGGGTGTTCTGTTTGGTTTTTAGAGCTTTGATATGTGGTTGCTAGGGTGTTCTGGGTGGTTATTAGAGCTTTGATATGTGGTTGCTAGGGTGTTGTGTGTGGTTTTTAAAGCTTTGATATGTGATTGCTAGGGTGTTCTGTGTGGTTTTTAGAGCTTTGGTATGTGGCTGCTAGGGTGTTCTGTGTGGTTTTTAGAGCTTTAATATGTGGTTGCTAGGGTGTTCTGTGTGGTTTTTAGAGCGTTGCTATGTGATTGCTAGGGTGTTTAAAGTATTTTTTATGTTTCTATTGAATTGCTGTGGTGTTCTGAGTGGTTTTAAGAGCATTGCTATTTGGTTGCTATGGTGTTCTGTGTGTTTTTAGAGCATTGCTATGTGGTTGCTAGGGTGTTTGGTTGGTTGTATGTTTCTATGGAATTGCTATGGTGTTCTGAGTGGTTTTTAGAGCATTGTTATGTGGTTGCTAGGGTGTTTGAGTGGATTTTATGTTTCTATGGGATTGCTAAGTTGTTTAAAGTGTTTTTTTTTTTTTTCTATGTTTCTATGGAATTGCTATGGTGTTCTGAGTGGTGTGGTTTTTAGAGCTTTAATATGTGGATGCTAGAGTGTTCTGTGTGGTTTTTATAGCATTGCTGTGTGGTTGCTAGGGTATTCTGTGAGGTTTTTAGAGCTTTGATATGTGGTTGCTAGGGTGTTCGGTGTGGCTTTTAGAGCTTTGATATGTGGTTGCTAGGGTGTTTAAAGTGTTTTTTTATATTTCTATTGAATTGCTGTGGTGTTCTGAGTGGTTTTAAGAGCATTGCTATGTGGGTGCAAGGATATTTAAAGTGTGTTTAGCACATTCTTAGTGTTTTTAGAGTGTTGCTTTGAGGTTGCTAAGATGTTCTAAATGGTTTTCAGCATGTCTCTCGTGGCTGCTATGGTGCTGTTGTATGGAGTATGTGGTTGCTGGGGTGTCCCGAGTAGTTATTAACAAGCAGAAACACACTTCAAACTGGTGTTCTTACCTGATTATTTTGGGAGAGCAGGCGGGCGAGTTTCTCATGCCTCCGTTACGTTGTTTTTTCTTGGGTGACAGAGCGGACAGCTGCTCTTCCTCCACTACTGAAACATCAGCAAGAGTGTGACACACTGCAACACTTATTCATTTCCAAACAAGAGTCACACAGCATGAAAACACATACACAGACACACAGACTCAACACATAGAGCAGATGAACAGTACAGAGAATAAAAGGCAAGAAAAGAGTGGGAATTATGAGAGAAAAATGTGACTAATTTGAGCAGCTCTGTCCCTGACATCCCTGTTTAGAGCAACATTATTTTCTCACACAACAATGAGCAAATGAAGAACAATTATTTCACTCTACGTTTACGCACATCTTTCCTGACATAATGAACTTTATCTTATCTGCCAATGGCAGGTGAACAGAAAACATGTACAGTAACAGCCATAAATATTTCTTACCAACCAAGAATTTAGGCCGAGACATTTTGCATAGTTTAATTAAAAATGGACTGTAAACTTACACAAGTTTAGATTTTCTTTCAACAGAAAACTATAAATAATTTTAAATGTATCTCTTAACATTGTGGTTATTCATGAATTTCATTAAGTTACGATGTAGCAATAGTAAATCAACAACTACCGTATTTTCCTTTTGTGTATTTTCGCTTTGTTAGTTTAATCAGTTCTGGAGTTATGACATGATCTTCTTACCTATATAGATTTTTCGACAGAGGTATTTTCGAGGTATTTTCGCATGTCAGGGAAAAAAAATTTGTGAATTAAACCAATGTATTGACTTGCAATAAAAATGTTAAAGGCAAAGTGTCCAAAGCCAATTTTTACGAGTTTTAGATGTTTGGTGAGTGTTCATTTTAGACTCTGCTTTCATCTCTAATAAACTATGGCAAAATATTTTAATTGGCCCGTATGAAAACACGGACTGACTTTGTATATTTCCTGTTAATTCCCGCAGGATGGATCGTTAGTTCTCATGCATTTATCACAATGCCAGGCAGAGTCTTACAGAGTCTGTGCTGGCTGATGCTGGAGGTCGAGTTGTGCCTGGAATCAAATCTGTATTTGACGGGCAGACTACATGCCCGATGCAGGCGGTTGGCATTAGTGCCCGTTCCTGTGCCACCTTGGTGCAGCTCTCTCGTGCTGGTGAGACTGAGTCTGGGCAGGTATGTGGCAGCTGGTGACAGTAGTCTCCCATTACGGTTATTTACTAAGGGCACTGACACTCGGATATCTGGGACCGCAGGGGGCGCTCTGACTGCGGGCACAGCTCTGTTCAAGGTGGGTTTGGGATTCTGGGGCTGGAATGTTGGTTTGAGTTCATCATTTACTGTCAGACAAGAAACATTTATCATCAGACAGAAGAGTGAACAGCAACATTTTATTTTGGGAAATTAAAATAATCTGCACTTCATTACATTCTGCTGTGAAAATATTTTAATGGGACCTATTGTTTACTGTTAAAATTGCATTTAAAATTATTTATTTTTTTCTCTAAAAATTACCTGCATTATTCTTTGTGCAAATTAAACTTCAAAACCTTGGTGAAAACAACACAAACAACAAAAAGCTAGAGCAGTGAAAATTGTTCAGATTTAGCAGGCTAAACTTACATTAATGCCACAGTGCAGCAGCACCATCTAATGTTGAAGAAGAGCAGGTGTCTGCTGCGCTCAATACTAATTAAATATAGTGCTACATACAGTGCATTCAGAAAGAATTCAGACCCCTTCATTTTTTCACATTTTGTGATTTTTTTTGTTTTGTTTTTCTTTTTAATATATTTGCAAAGTTATCAAGAATCTGGGTTTTGCTTTGTCATTATGGGGTATGAAGTGTAGATTGATGTGAACAAAAAATAATAATAATTGAAAGCATTTTAGCATAAGGCTGCAACATAAAATGTGAAAAAAATGAAGGGGTCTGAATACTTTCTGAATGCACTGTACATCTTGCTAATACATGCAAGATTTAAAATGAGAGCAGACATTAAAATTGCATTTTTTTTATTTTTATTTACTACAGCCCTAATGAAGCTTTTTGACAGGATAATCATTATATATTCAGTTATCATTTTTGTATTGTGGATATATATTTTGTTATATGTTATCTGTTGTCCAAATAATATCTTTCGCAGGGCAAAACTTTTTTTTATGATTGCTTGATAAAATGAAAATGATGCAAGGAGTATGTAAACTTAATAAATTAACCAAATACCTTAATTTGCACACATGCACATGCACCAGACTATGTACCACTCACACGCTAAGACATGGATGTGCAGGAAGAGAGGAACGAATGCAGGAAGGAATGAAGGACTAACAGGAAATTAATACACAAATGAGTAAAAATGGGGGGGGGGGGAACTTACTTGATTTGATGTATCCATTATAGTTACTTTTAGCTGAGAAAAATGCAAAGACAGCATGAAGTTAAAATGAGACATGTGGAACAATGTGGAGATGAACCAGTGAGCAAATGCAAATAAATCCTGCATTTTTCGTACAATACTGACCATATTCAACGACTCAAAGAAAACAAAAACTATAAATTAAAACTTTCCTCAGGTAAATAACCGTGAGGCACATGGGAGGACAAACACAATGATGGAGCTTTGTGTCTTTTAGTCTATGGCTAATATTTATTTGCTAGTGTACTCCTAAGTTGACCACATACATTTTCAACTTTTCAATAGTAGCCCAAAAAGCATGCACTGATGCATACTTCGATCACTTTAGGTATACTTACAATTTTAGACCTACTATGATTTTACCTGGCTAATTCTAATCTCAAATACTACGTTTGAACAGACAGTACGTGATTTGGGAGACATCCGTTGAGAAAACAACTACAAAAGCTAAATTGTCTGCCAAGACAACTGTTGAAACAACATCTTAGACCAGCCTAAGATGGTTTGCTGGTCTTAGCTGGTTTAAGCTGGTTTATCTGGTCTCCTAGCCTGGCCAAGCTGGTGTTTAGCTGAACTGTCAGTCTGACCAGCTCACAAATTACCAAAACCCCTCTAAAACCAGCAAAGCAGACCAACCTAACCAGCTTGGCCAGGCCGGGAAACTATCTATTCTTAAAGAGGGACCCATCTATGCGTCATCCTCCTATACAGACATATATAATTCTACAACTGACTTCCTATGTCAAGAGCTGTGTTGGATACTACTCTTTTTACTCACATCTCTGATTACTAGCATGCTTTACCTACAAACAAGGCAAACAATACATTTAATGTTCAAATAATAAAGACCGATTGCTGTTTTATTGCATGAATATTCCAACACAGCTGAATGTTATCAAAAGCAAGTTTTAATGCATCGCAAATCTAAACTTCTAAACTATATCATTACAATACATTTAGCAAAGACAGCATGCAGGAGACCATGTCTACCACACAGACGCATCACCGAGCAGCAGCCTTCACCACATCAGATGCCACTACTACATGGCACTGCACCAGCCAGAGTGCACAAACACAGGCAGGTGGTACAGGGGAGGCGTTCACTTACAGTAGCGTAAAGTAGTTGTGTTATCATACAGAGAGACAGGAGAGAGGGGGAAGCCACGATGCAGGACCTCCAAGTTACTAGAGACACTTTCTGACATGCACGAGCAGCACCGTTCTGCCCCACTGCAAGCTACACAACATGCCAGCCGCATTCTCTTGGAGCCGGATCTCTTGGCTGGGGGTCATGGAAGGGATGATAGGAGAATAGGAGGACAAGCATGTTAATGGATGGGGGCATTACAGTATGCATTTCCCTACCAGAAGCTGAATATCGGAAAACTAGAGCGGGCCTAATACATTACCTTGCGGTACACCTTTACAAAAACATGTCTGTTATCAAGTTATATGCAATTCTGCAATGGCATCAAATCTTTTACCTTTTTTACTCACTATACATGAGCTCAAAATGTTCAAGTCATGTTTTAATACATTTTTATGTTTCATGGAAAATTCTATTTTAGAGATGCATGTAAACCATGTAATTACATGGGGTTGAATGAGAATGTGTTCAGTAGCCAAGCTTCTGCAACTGTATATTTTCTATATGATGTTGTGTATTGCTAAAAACACAAACATAAGTGCCCAGATTTTGTAACTAGTTTCCACATTATATTAATGGAGGGAATAAGAGGCTGTGCAAGTCTATATCAATAGTATTACAAATCAAGAAAATATAATCATTGTATCTGTCTGAGACATTATATACATTATAAGATAGCATAGATTTATGATTAATTATCATTAAAAAAAAATGTAAATAAAAAAAAACCTTGGTACTGTTTGTATATAATTTAAACTAAAATATTGGGGGTGTTAGGACAGTCAAAAGTAAAGTAGTCTCCTGTTGATGATGCAGCGGAGGACAGTGGGTTGATGGGAGATGTAGTTTTGCATTCACACATGCAGCGGGCTCATACAGTGGCATTCTGCAATAACAGAGTCATTACTCACAATACAACACTATCAGAGGGAGGGGGTGAGGGGATGGTCACAGTTCCACCGCAGCAAGAGAGAGGGAAAATGTGAAATGTGTTGATTTTTATTAAAATCGTTTGCTGTAATAAGAGTCTCTGGTGGAGGTAACAACCTTTTCCATTTCAGAAGAGGGTTAATAATGTTGGTGTAAAGACTGAAGTAAATACAATTGTCATTTTGGAGCTTGACAGCTCCAGTGAAAAAAAGAATAAAAATAAAAAATAAAAATACACAGACCAGGATATTCTTTAAAAATTCACTTTTGATGTTCCAAGAAAGTAAATGATGGCAATGAGCCTGTTTACATGCACACCAAAATGCTGGTTACTCCCAAAAATCAGCTTATTTAAAAAATCGGACAAATCAAGACATGACATTTGAAGTGCATTATTCTCTGCTTTTGACGTCAGACTGTCAAACAAGGTGTTTACATGCAACGCAAAATCGGCGTAATAGGTAATAATCTACCTGTGTCGATCGGTTTATTCTTACGCCGTTTATGACCTCACACCGATATAGGAACACCATTTAATGCGTTTACGTGACCACACACATTGTTGGCTTGTTAAGCATAATCGTGTAAGAACGTGCATGTAAACATGCTCAATCTTAATTTTAAGGTAAATAATTTAAAGAAAAGTTAATAAATTTCAGTCAATTTAGGATGCAATCAATTAATAAAAATGTAATGAATTGTGAGCATAAATAAATAAGGCATGACATTTATGAAAAACTAAAATTGACATGAAATATGCTTTGAAATGAAATACAACATGCATATTGTACTAATATATTTTACACCTTATTTATTAATGCTAAAATGTCAGTGTATTTGTATTGCTTGTTTTGTATTTATTGCATGATAAATTTATTTATTTTATTTTTTACATATACATCTATCCTTTCCAGATAGATAGATAAATAGTTAATTACATAGACAGATAGATAGATCATTACACCAGAACAACTGATGTAATGCATCTCCTGCTGTGAAAACTTACATCGTTTGCATCCACATTTCTTGATGCGTTTGGGGTCTGTGATGTCATCGTGACAAGCTTTACAATAGAAAAGTGCCCTAATGGAGACAAAACATCCATACAACATATAAGCAGATATAATGTGAATCTAAAGTGGATATGTAAAAGACAGCATACCGTCTAAGAAGCACAACACAAACTCTATAATTTCCTAACCTCTTGACCTCTTTGGCATCACTGGCAATGAAGAATCCGAGCGTGCCCTCCTGCATCTTCACGTGATTTCCCGGGTTAATCAGCGTGCTGCAAAACACAAACAACACTTAAACCACAGAATGTGATTGCATATAATGACCCTCTCCAAAACATAAACGTTCACTTATGACATCATTTATTCACTTATGAGGACGGTACAGCTCATGCCACACTTTGAAATGTAACAAAACGTTAACTCTGTGTAAACCATTAAACATTCACATACAGATAACAACTGTAACAGTAAAAAAAAAGGATGCATACTGGAGAAAAAATGTATAAAGTTTTCATTGAGCACAAGAGTACAGTGACCAAAAAAAACATAAAACACCCAGAATACAAAAAGCAACAGACTGCAGAGAGGGCATGCATTTAAATGAAGTCTTTAAATGATAAAGAAGTGAAACTATAATATTTGTTTGTCGAGGTAAATGTTAGTCATGTCTAGAAAAATGTAACCTTTATTATTGTTTTAAGATGACACTTGCATGCAAATGTAAAGTGTCGGCATTCCGAGTTAAATGACGTGCAATAGTTCAAACAAAATATTAAATTCTGTCTAAAATCATTCCAAACCCGAATATCCTTCTTTTCTCCATGAAACACAAAAAGAGATGTTATGCAGAACGTCCAAGACTTTCGATAGCTTTGTGCGAGGAACAAGCCGGAATTTATTCTACTCAGCCGTAGCACATAAACCTCATACGAGTTAACTCTCTTTAAACTTGCAGGGTCGTGATTGGTCACATGGCTCCAGAGAACCAATGGTGTTTCCAATCAATGATACTGCATTACATCTCCTTTTGTGTTCCACAGAAGATAGAAAGTCATATGGGCTTGGAACGACATGAGGGTGAGTATATGATGACAGAACTTATTCTACTCCTTTAACATTTAGCGCTATCCACTGCATAAATGTGTCATTCTAAATCATAAAATAAAAGATTTGTTCACAGAAAAATCATGATGTGAAAGGCAGTCCGATAAACACTTCTGCTGAAGATAGAACAGTACCACGTTACGACCAGCCGTACACAAACTGAATATATCCCTTGAAAATCTACACAGTCTAAAATAAAAGTTCACAATGTTTCAGGGACATACGAAAAGTTCATTTTCAAGAGAATGACCACACCTAATGAAACTTTAAACAGCAATAAGTTCATACCATTTTCCACCCCTGTGTAAAACAAACACACAAACAGCAAACAGTGGCAAATGAGACAAACCTCTAAGTGCCGGATTAACACGATGCAATAAGCATTTACACAGCTTACAAGAAATTTAGAGTTAACAACGTGTTAACATGTTCCTTGAAATACAAGAAGCTGTACACATCCAGTGGGGTGCAAAAGTCTACGACGACATTGAAAATCAAAATACTAAACTTTTTACTCAAATTGCTTTGGTGAGAAAATAATTTGCAATGAAATTTGTTTTATTGAAACAAGAAAAGATTGCTAAACAGAAGAATTTTCACCCCATTGTATTTATTCATTTATGTCAGGATACTGAACCTTTTTTAGGACAAGTGAGAGTTTTATTATAATAATAATAATAAGTATTATTATCATTATCATCATCATCGTCGTAAATGAAGAGCAGACTGACCTGCTTTCTCTCTGGTCTGATTTATACTCGATGGCAATCAGCAGAAGTTTCAGCTTCACATAACAGAGCCTACAGAGAAATAAAACAGGGATCAAAAGGAATTTAACGATTCTGATTCTAGTTTCTAAATGATTTAATTAACATTTAAGTACTTTTAAGTAAATAATAATTGCTCCTAACCATATGCTAAACAAAAAACTCTTTTTCTGTAACATACATTATTTTAATGTTTATATTTAACCTCCTGAGACCCCCGTGTGACTGCTAGTAACTAGTAGCACCTAATAAACAAGCCAAAAAAATAATAATAATAATTTCTAGAGCAAATAGATTCCCTAAAAAAAAAAAATATGTCCACATATGTGGACAGCGGGACTAAGTTGTGAAATGTTGAATAATACCAAGCTATAGAAAGTCAGATTTTTGTTCAAATAAAATTTTGCATTATAAAATTCTGAATCTATGTACTGATTATCATTGTCTCATGTGTGCCAAACATGTTGAGTGTTCCAAACATCATCTGCAGCCTGAAACTGAACTTTTGACCAGACGTTAGAAGTGAATGTACTAGGCTGCGTAGGGAAGCTATAGGATGCTCCCTTGCTCCTTAATTAGTGAATGACTTAACCTCCAGTGTGCTGTTTGTCTTCACTGGTCTCAGAACAGTTTGAAATGCACCCTATTTTCATCTTAACTCTGTATACAGCCTCTGAAAGCAACATTTTCCGTCTTTTGGATACGTCCATTGATCCTCAATGTGATAATGCACAGTGAATGTAGGTTTTTATGGAAAGTTAGTCCTATTGTCCACATATGTGGACATTGTGTTTAACAGCATGCCGTTTCGCTTTAAATCAATGCAATTTTTAAAATGGCGTATCGGATGAAACTAGAGACTCTAACCTTTTGACTCAAACAGGTTTTAATGTGAAAACTTCAGCTGATTTCTTACCAGATGTAGTTATGCTGCCGTCTCTCAGAAAGACAAACTCAGCTGAGACTGGCATCATGTTTTTTTGTCACATGACTCGGTGCGCTGAAATTTGAACCCTTTAATGACAGCATAGATTCTCCTGAACTGAGATCAGCTGGTTTAAAAAAAAAAAAAAAAAAAAAAAGCATAGCCTATAGCGAAGCCAAAACGTAATGTCCACGCATGTGGACGCGGGGTCTCACGAGGTTAAATTGAAGTGCCATTACAACAAAACTCAATTCCATGTTTTATGGTTATCTTTAAATTAGGGTTGTCAATCACTTAAAATTGTTAATCAAATTAATTACATGATATGTCGATTAATTAAGCAAATTAATTGCAATTAAGCGCATATATAAATATTTGAAATAAGCTCTCAAATAATAATAATTCAATATAGAATGATTAAATAGTTATAAATCGTTACATCTAAATAATTATCGATATAATATATATTAAAAATATAATAATTCAGTTAATTTAATGCATTACAGTATTGTAGCAGACGAGTAAATCATTGGTGAGACAATACAAAAAGTGACTTTAGAAGGCAATTTAATGTTTATTTACATATTATTGAACATAAGTCTATCTTTTGTCAATTGAATATGTCAATCTGTCCAAGATAGATTTATTATAAGGGCTTTTCTAAGGACGCGTCAATGTACACATGCGTCAGACAGATGCTTTTGGAGCGTCTCACTTTGGTTGCGTCACGTCATTAACACGCTGTATCAAGTGTTGTGTCAAAAACACGTCTCGAGATCCCTGCATTTGGAATTGCGCTCTGTCCCAGCTGTGTTTGAACGCAAGAACGCATTTTCTCATCTTGTTCAAGCCTGAGTTTTTGTTGCCTATACAGCTGGAGTTGTGCTTACTGCCCCCTGCTGAAAACAGGAGGTACTTGAAGCTTGAATTGCTCCAATGGGAGGAACATTCCATATTATGGTCCGGGGACATGATAAAATGCATTAGTTTCAATATAATGAATCGCACTGAATTAACGTGTTAAATCAACAGTGCTACTTTAAATACACATTTTCATATGAACTACACTGATTTATGGAAACACTAATACGTTTTCAGCTGAAAACTCCCGTTTCCTAACATCCTTATTTTGCAAAGTACAGTATGCGGTACTAAACATGTGGAGTGGAGGAAAATGCCGTTCTAGTGTGAATGAAAGGTGCAACTTTAGCAGAATCCATGTGTCTTTTTGACCGATTCATTGACAGGCTCGTAATAGCCATTTGCTTGTAAACCGTTCAGATTCACGAAAAGAACATGACCCAGCTCTGAGCTAATCACAACTGCTCACAACACACTGCATACTTACTCACAAACCGTGGGGAAAGACAAACCCACAAAGGCACTGGACAGATACTCCGTGTACATTTCATTGGCTACTCCCTCTAAATAATACTTCTGCCACGTGTCCTCTTCAATCTAAAAGAGAGAAAGTTTCATATTCAGCATTTAAAAGCATTAGTGTTTTGCTCCAACTGTTTGGACGTGCACCGACCTTAATGTACGATCTCATGGAGAAGAGGTTTGCCAGCATGGTGGACAGACCCTGTGCCAGGCAGCTCTGAGCAATGAAGCCCAACTTCAGCTCGGCCAGACAGATGGCATCATCACCCTCCTTCCAGTTCCAGCTCGGGATGTTGAGAAGATGAGCCTGGAAACGAGAAGCTCCTGTTGAGTTTATCTGTAAATGACGACTGAGAGTGATGAAATAATGTGTTTTATATGATATGGTCTGATATAGATCAGCTGTTTGAGGCTGTAGGTTCCGGGTAATGTACAAATTCTCACCTTATTGTGATACTGCAGCATCTGAGTAATAATACGGATTTTTGGATGGTAGTTTTTAATGGATATTACCCTATAAAAAACACACACACACACACACACACACACACACACACACACATAACACTTTAAATGAAAGATCCGCTGAAATCCAGCAAAGATTGTGTATATATATATATATATATATATATATATATAGTGACTCCGGGTGGCGGAGGACGAATCTCAGTTGCCTCCACGTCTGAGACTGTCAATTCGTGCATCTTATCACGTGGCTTGTTGAGCGCGTTACCGTGGAGATATAGCACGTGTGGAGGCTTCACGCTATTCTCTGTGGCATCCACGCACAACCCACCACACGCCCCACTGAGAGCGAGAACCACATTATAGCGACCACGAGGAGGTTACCCCATGTGACTCTACCCTCCCTAGCAACCGGCCAATTTGGTTGCTTAGGAGACCTGGCTGGAGTCACTCAGCACACCCTGGATTCAAACTCATGACTCCAGGTGTGCTAGTCAGTGTCAATACTCGCTGAGCAACCCAGGCCTCCTTAACCGTTCTTTTATTTTGTTCTAACCGGTTACCATTTGTAAAGGAGGCCGTGGAACTTCTGAACTCGGACGAAAAAATACAGTTTTTGCTCAGAACGAATCAAAATGAAAAACACTTCATTTTTAGTCCCTGCAAGTGATGTTTGAAAAAAAACTATTCAAGGTAAATCTCACTTTTGAGCAGAATATTTATATAGGGCATCATTTCCAATATAGCTGTAATTCTCACATCCAGCACAAAATTCAATTAAACACAAAACTGAATTTGAGATGTGCTGGGAATGAATTTACATGACCTGAATGACATAAATCTCCTGCGATGCATGAACACACACTGATGGACATTGTTAGTAGACAAATAAAAAATAAAAATAAAATGAGTGTGTTTTTTTTAACAAGACTTTACTTTCTAGAAATCCACAGTTTCATAATTTCAGAATTAACTTAAATAAAATATAACTGTATATTATAAAATTTGAAACATTTACAATCTGCCTTCATTAGACATTAAAGGGTTAGTTCACCCAAAAATTACAATTCTCATCATTTACTCACCCTCATGCCATCTCAGATGTGTATGACTTTCTTTCTTCTGCAGAACACAAATTAAGATTTTTAGAAGAATATTTCAGCTCTGTAGGTCCATACAATACAAGTGAATGGTGATCAAAACTTTTAAGCTCCAAAAAGCACATAAATGCAGCTTAAAAGTAATCCATATGACTCCAGTTGTCAAATGAATGTCTTCTAAAGTGATACGATCACTTTGGATGAGAAACAGATCAATATTTAAGTCCTTTTCACTATAATCGTTTACTTCTGGTCGCTCTCCAATGCGCGTCCATAAGGGGAATCAGTTCATGCTGCCCCATGTTCAAATGAAAGCAAAACCAATGAAGCTTGTGAACAGCGTTCGAGCTGCACTTCCGGTTGTATTGTGTCAGTTCTGACATGAACATGCCAGTGTGTTTACATCAAGCGAGAGGCAGTGTGAACTGATTCCCCTCATGGACGAGCATTAGAGATCGACCAGAAGTAAACAATTATAGTGAAATGGACTTAAATATTGATCTGTTTCTCATCCAAAGTGATCGTATCACTTTAGAAGACATTCATTTGACAACTGGAGTCGTATGGATTACTTTTAGGCTGCATTTATGTGCTTTTTGGAGCTTAACATTTTGGTCACCATTCACTTGCGTTGTATGAACCTACAGAGCTGAAATATTCTTAAAATATTCATTTGTGTTCTGCAGAAGAACGAAAGTCAAACACACCTGTGATGGCATGAGGGTGAGTAAATGATGAGAGAATTTTTATTTTTGGGTGAACTATTCCTTTAAAATACTTGTAGATAGCGCTAACACAAGACTGCCCTGAAACACAATCTGACATTAAGCATATAATTTTTAAAATATCAGTAAACGCTTAAGTTTGGCAGCCATAAAATACTAAAACTAAAATAAACAAACTAGAAAAATCTGGAAAAACTCAAACTATACTAAAACGAGCAGTCAAAGAGTGCAAACTAATGCAAACTAGACTAAACTGGAATGACCAATGAAAAATAAAATAGGTTAAAAAACAGTCGTACCTCATGATATTGGACGCATCCTCCGCATCGGGATCTGCACAGTACTTATTGGCTAAAATTAGACACGCATCAGCCGACTCAATCTACAAAAACATAAGAGATTTCATGATCCTTATGTGCTGCTGTCATGTTAATTGGATGTAATCCAAGCAAACATGTGGATACATTTTATACGGGATGTAAAATGAAACCAGACAAAGCCGTGTACCTTGACTCGGGCGAGATCATGGGGGTTTAGAACGGATCCCTGGTAAAACTCCACCTGTGTGAAGTGTCTCTTGAATAAGGCTTCCAGCTCAAGATTAGGGGAAATACTGCAACACAAAACAACGCAGTGAGACTCAAGAAACGCTTTTGTCAATAATACACAATAAGTATCCACACATACTTGTACATATATACTTACTTATGGAGAAAAACTATTTCTACATTGACATCATCCCTGTCCTTGTGTAGGAAGTCTTTAAGGAAGTTGGAGACGCTCTCCAGTGTGATGTGACCGCAGACCACTATATGCCTGAGAAATAACGGGCGAGTTATCATGAATAAGAGTCGAACAGGAACTGCACGTGATTATCAGGAGAGAAAACACCCCAGACCTTCAGTCACAGAGTATCTTCTGTGGAACAGCATCTCTGATATTACAGGATCAAACATAAGCCATACGGAATTTATGTTTTACATAACAATTGCAACATCTTAAAATGGAATGTAAAATGAAACAATATCAGAATGTTACAATCTGTAACATTTAAATCATGAGCATGTGTGCTAGTTGAAAGTCTGGACTGGAGTGGGTTTTCTCTGGAGAAATTATGTTTTTTTTTAATGTTTTATGCTATAGGAGAGCAATGACAATAAATCCTAATGGGTTTGCAAGCTACAACAGCAACGCAGTGCCATTGTAACACGTTTTCACCATCCAATCAGTACTTTTATTCTGAATATCCAGCTTTACTCAGAAACACCTCAGATTGCGGAAGGAAAATGACATTTCCTGTTGACTACTTATTTCGCAAGAATGCAGATCTTCATTATTGGTTCTGATATGGATAATCAAATCAATTCTTGCCTAAAAATGTTTGTTTAACTTTGAAAAAACAAGCATGTCCCATATTTAGTACATAAACTATAAGCTACTTTGGTTGGTGTTTAATTAACAGCAGGCTCACTTCTTTAAGTGATTTTAAATACTGTGAAAATGATGCAAAATGACGTTTTATTTACAGTAAATATGTCTAAATGAAACATTAAAAAGTCAAAATGAACTGAAAATAGTTATTTCCTTTGGAATAAATTATTAGGCCCATGCTATTAGCATATTAGCATTTTGTTTAGTTACATATAAATATGTTACTAAACAAAATGCAAATATGCAAATTTTGTTATGAAATTTAAATGTGTAAATCTTAAAAATTATATATATATACTATTTTCATAACAAAATTCAATCAAATGAATTGTGCAATATTAAAGTATTCAAATATTTTTTGAGTGTATAATACAGTAAATACAGTATAATTACATGATTATTTCCTTCTAAAAATAAAGACGAAAATTTTTAAAACGTTCAACGCTGAAAATACAAATAATTGTCTAATCTTCATTGCTGGTTTTAATAAGGAAAATCTATTAAAAAGGAAGGAAATGATCTATTCTTGCCTAAAAATGTATGTGTTTAATTCAGAAAAACTAGCAAGTCCTATATTTAATACATTTTATACATTAGTTAAATTAGCAGCTGGTTTTCAATGAACTACTGTGCAGTTATTTGAGTGATTATAAATATACTGTGAAAAATATGCATATTTCTGCCGTTCTATTTACATACACCTAAATGAAACATTGCACCCCAATGTTTACATTTTGTCTAGTAACAATGTATACTTGTATAAAAGAGCATATACTGTATGTATACTAGTATATAATCTAACATCTGTATATAAAGAGTATATATTACATAGTATAATTACATATGATTTTTCTGAATAAAGACGAAAACATTTCACATTTTCGATGTTCTACATTTTTTTGTATGGGCATTTTCTGCTCCCTCATTTTCAGTTTCGAAGGAATTTTAGGTGCCGCTCTTCAATTCTGACTCTGGCCTTAATTGCTCATAGATGCAATTTAAAAGTGTTGAATTACTAAAATACAGCCAAATAAAGAAACAACATTTTGCTTTGCTATAAGCACACACCACTTACAACCACTGATGCACAGAAAAGCTCAAGTGTCACATGAAAATAGCGCAAAGCGATGAGCAGAACACCAAAAGCAATGAGATGATGTGTGCCATCTCACCCCAACCCTCATAATACTATTTCCTGTGGAGAAGCACCTCTGACATCACAGGAAGAACAACAGCAAACTTCCTCTGAGGTCAGAGTCTGACCTCGTCAACATGAATCTGTTCATTCGGTTTCATCGTTTGACTTACTTTCTTCCTCGAGTGGAGTTATAACTGCCTCCATATTTCTTCCGATTAAGGATGAGAGCAGCGATTTCAGGCACGTAGCGAGCAAACATTGCCTATGCATGGAACAGAGAGTGAGACGGGCATGCAGGCGGATACAGTTTAACCACGGTACTTACTTTCTCCCATTTACTGCACTATACGAACCACCATATTTCTTGCGGTTTCCTATTAACTCTATGATTTCAGGAACGTAGCTGGCAAACATGGCCTGGAGGAGGAGACAGGAGACACAGGAAAGAAGAGGGTAGAAGAGGGTTCTGATACAAGCAATAATAGAGGCTTAAAGGGACAGTTCACTGTCATCAATTACTCACCCTCATGTCGTTCAAAAACCATTTGACTCTCTTCCGCAGAACACAAATCTTGCATGCTATCATATCATTATCATTATGATCATAATTGAGCTGTTTTAATTCAAACTAAATTGCTTATTTATTTATTTATTTCAAAGACAGACAACACCTGTACAATGAACTTTCCTAACGGGTTAATTACCTCACTCAAACTCGTCCTATATATATGAGATTAATCACTATATCCACAACATAAATGTAATATTACATCTCACATCCGCACAGACAAAGAAGACAATGAACAGGTGAACTTGAAGTTACGCACTGATTAAAACGCATAACTTCCGTTGTGAATACGCCATTGAAAAATACTCATGAGTCACTTCTAAAAGTACTACATAGTACTACTACAAGTATTCATTATATGCCATTATTTCAGGAGCTTTCAGGACAATTTTCTCATGTTGTTTAATTTTACATATTAAACATATTCATCAAATGTGACATGATGAAACACTGACTAAATTTAAAGGACTTTTAAATCAAAAGACATGACTAAATAAAAAAAAATCTGAAAATGAATAAAGTTGCTACTTTCTCCATAATGAAAGTCAATGGGGACTGGGGCTGTCAAATTTCAAAACAACATGCATTGCTTCTCATGCACTAAATTCCAAGTCTTTTGAAGTCACATGGTAGCTTTGCATGAGAAACACTTATTTAAGCTGTCAATCACTGAAAATGTTCCCCACCGCCGAAGCTCTGGAATGCATTACAAAAGTCTTATGGACTACAAAACATTGAGTTATGACTCAAATTGTGGTCTGTTTCTCACATATGGCTTTAGGAGACTTGGAATGTAAAGCATGGTCGCATGGACTACATTTATGGTGGTTTTATCACCACGTTTTTTCAATTGGGAGCTTGACATCTCGAGTCCCCATTAACATTCAGAATATGGAAAAGAGTCACCACAATATTTTTCAAAACTTCTCCTTTTATGCTCCACAGACGAAAGAAAGTCATAGGCAGTTTGGAACACGAGGGCGAGTAAATGATGACAGAATTTGTATTTTTGGGTGCTCTATTTCTTTAAGCATTAAAGACTGAAGTTGCCACTTTTTAAAAAATTCAGAAAGTTTGAATATTGTAACAGTGTCAGAATACTGGTGTCCATGCATTACAAATATGTCAGAGGCTGGAGGGTTTTATGTTCAAAGTAAAAGCATTATGTTTGGACAAATATCCCAGTTTTAAGGGATATCAATGTTAAAAAGAAAAAGAAATCCAACAGTTGAGATTCGATCTAAATGTTAAGAGGAAAAGAATGATGCACGGGAGGAAACCTCAAGAGCCATGTTTAGAGCAAACAAACTCTTATGATGGGTTCATATGAACACATCTGCCACATGTAACAGAGCCACACAAGTCAAATATGAAAGCCAATCAAACATTGGACTACTAGTTAACAATCCTAAAGGCTGCGTACTGTATGTCCCAAGCATTATGCATTTGGCAAATAATAGAGAAAAACATGTCCATGTAAATAACTTCACAATCCCTGTTGTTTTTACAAGGTTTTTTTCAACAAGTTGCCTTCTTTACAAACTACTTCTCCCCAATTTGGAATGGCCAATTCCCAATGCACTCTAAGTCCTCGTGGTGGCGTAGTGACTCGCCTCAATCCGGGTGGCGGAGGATGAATCTCCGTTTCCTCCGCGTCTGAGACCGTCAATCCGTGCACATCTTATCACGTGGCTTGTTGAGCGCGTTACCGTGGAGAAGTAGTGCGTGTGGAGGTTTCACGCTATTCTCCGCGGCATCCACGCACAACTCACCACACGCCCCACCGAGAGCGAGAACCACATTATAGCGACCACGATGAGGTTACCCCATGTGACTCTACCCTCCCTAGCAACCGGGCCAATTTGGTTGCTTAGGAGACCTGGCTGGAGTCACTCAGCACGCCCTCGATTCAAACAGGGGTGATAGTCAGCGACAGTACTCACTGATCTACCCAGGCCACTCTAATACATTTTTTAAATTAATGTATATACGTTTTATACGATAAAATTAGCTAATGCATAAACAATATATATTTAACGGCATTTATTAATCTTAGTTTATGATAATGTATACGTTTAATTGTTTATTGTTAGTTCATAATGAAACTTTTATAAATTAACATTACCTAAGATTAATAAATGTTATATATATATATATATATATATATATATATATATATATATATATATATTTTGTTAATTCATGATACCTAATCTATTTACTAATATTAACAAATGGAACTGTATTATAAAGTGTTACCCAAAACGTTGGTCTCAAAGCCAAATTACTTAAAATTACATCATTAAATAAATAATTAAATATTTAAATGAATAATTAAACGTATCATAACATTATTAAATTAATCATTAAATCATTGTATTTCACTACAATTAAACAAAATGTATTGATTTGGGGACATTTATTGATTTATTTAGTGATTTAATATATTAATTCAATTTTTTTTAAATTTTTTTTTAATGATTTCTTTAAATATTTAAATATGTATTTAATTTGGCCGTTTATATTAGAGCAGTAACCTCATAACGCAAAATCATAAGCA
>NC_059379.1:2280000-2282500 GCF_019703515.2 Myxocyprinus asiaticus | reverse complement strand
TCATGGTGGCGCGGTTACTCGCCTCAATCCGGGTGGAGGAGGACAAGTCTCAGTTGCCTCCGCTTCTGACACCGTCAATCCGTGCATCTTATCACGTGACTCGTTGTGCATGACACCACGGAGACTCGCAGCATGTGGAGGCTCATGCTACTCTCCACGATCCATGAACAACTTACCACACGCCACATTGAGCACGAGAACCACTAATCATGACCACGAGGAGGTTAGCCCATGTGACTCTACCCTCCCTAGCAACCGGGCCAATTTGGTTGCTTAGGAGACCTGGCTGGAGTCACTCAGCACAGCCTGGGATTCGAACTCGCAACCAGGTGTGGTTGTCGGCGTCAATACTCGCTGAGCAACCCAGGCCCCTCTCTGAAATAATTTCTTATTTTTTTTATTTGATTTTATGATGAAATGTGACCTGGGCATGATTTCATGAGATTCACTCATTTAAGGCCATACTGTATATAGGACAGTCCGGGGCTAGTTGTCACACTCTGTACTCTAGTGAATATTTCTAGGGAATGTTTATTTTTAAAAAGTCAAGTTCTGTTTAGCCACATACCTTGACGTTTTGACTACAAAAAAATAAAATAAAAGCTTATTGAACATTTTCACTGTTATTGCCCAGGAAAAAAATATAAATTTAATTAAACACATGCTGACCATCTGTGACAACTTGCCCCAATAGCAAGGCATGTTGTCACACTATATGGGGTATAAGGTGCCATAAAACCAGTGATGTAGGTTTCATGTGAACGTTGCGGGGTGACGGAAGAACGTGTCCATCGTCACCACCAAAACAAAATCTACAACTCACTATAAATCTACAGCTGCAATAAACAGACTATCAAAAGGGTGGAAAACACTTATAAAGCACAAACAATTCATTAAACAACAAAAATGTATTATATTTACAAAAATATAAAAACATTATTTGGCCAACAAATACTGCAATTAATCAGCTGTATGACATGTGACAACCAGCCCCAATAAAATTTGACAAAAAAAATTATTATAAAAATCTGCCTATATATATATATATATATATATACATATACATATATATATATATATATATATATATATATATATATATATATATATATATACATATATATATATATATACATATATATATACATATATATACATATATATATATATATATATATATATATATATATATATATATATTACAATACTTGTTTAATCAAGAGCTATAATAAAAATATGATGATAGTGAAAATTTACTTTAAAAAAAAGTTATTGCAAATTAAAAGTTTTTAGACTTTTGTCTCCAAATCTTATAATTACTGACATATTACAGTCACTGTGACAACTAGCCCCAGTGACCTTTGCACCTCGGGTGTGCATTATTTTTCAATAATTCAATGGTCCGTCGTCAATTATTCCGCATATACCACAGTTACCACACTTTAAGACATCATTCAGAGTTTTATCTCAAGACATTTTCTGGTTTTCGTCTCTAAAACACTCTTATGATTGGATCTACTTTCTTCCGCCACGGATTCAGCGTCTTGCTTTAATACAGTCCGAGCCTTCGTTGCTAGTTCGAAAACGTCACTTTAGAACTAGCAACGGAGGATCGCGAGGCTTGCGCTGCTTTACTGGAGCACTTACTGGAGTAATGAGGTAGTGCATTTGTGTGAGTTTGTTTTTGATATTAGAATAAAAGAAACTTTTGTATTAATCAAGTCATGGGGGGTGTTACAGGATATTCTAGACATTGTTTGATGTTCTTAATGATTAACTTTAACCAATGTCTTTGTTTTATATGCTTATTTTGCTGTGGTATCCTGTACGGCTCTTTGAAATAACTGAAATAATTTGGCGAAGTGATATGGAACAGTTATGCGGTCAAGAACTGGAACTACTTCATAGTCGTGCGTTTACTTGAAAAATAATCGCACACCTTAGAGCGTCTGCCAACCAATCAGAATCAAGCATTCAACAGACCCGTGGTATAAACTGCAATATAATAGATTGCAAAAGTGATCACCAAAGATGAGCCATCTATCTGGAAACATTTAAATTTACTTACAAAAATGTAAGTAAATAAATTATCTTTTTATATTTCAGACTATAATACAGACAAGCTAAGGTGTAAATCAGATTACAGGACAGTTCTCTCATTCACCTTCCGATCCACAAACACAAGCTCATTAAGAAAATGAGTTTGTACTCCAAAAAATTAAACAATCCAATTTACTCCTGATTGTTTTCCATCTTTAATCAGAACGAACAGCCACAAATCGAAAAGTCCAGTGAAATACCTTGTTCTTCTCTCTGATTAATTAAAAATGATTCATTATGGGAATATTCAACATTCAATCCAAATTAAGCTCTATGGACAGCATCTGTCGACGTGCTGGTCATTACCACAGAAAATCATTTGGACTAATCTAGCAATTAGACTCAAAAACAAATGCACAGAAATGCTATTACAATGGAAGTACACTTGCTTCATTGGCTT